>NC_037539.1:32395924-32397067 GCF_001531365.2 Cynara cardunculus var. scolymus
ATTCGCATCTTTCTGGCTTATGCTGCTCACAGAGGGTTTAAAGTGTTCCAAATGGATGTGAAGTCAGCCTTCTTAAATGGCAAAATCAAAGAAGAGTTCTATGTCAAGCAACCACCAGGGTTTGAAAATGAGAAGTATCCAAACCACGTCTATTTTCTAGACAAAGCTCTGTATGGCCTCAAACAGGCTCCCAGAGCATGGTATGAACGCTTGTCCATCTTTCTTACTACAAATGGTTTTCACAGAGGTACAACTGACATTACTTTGTTTTATAAGAAACAGAATGATGATATTTTGCTTGTACAAATATATGTTGATGACATAATCTTTTGTTCAACTGACGTTTCAATGTGCAAAGAGTTTGAGTTTTTGATGCAGAGTGAATTTGAGATGAGCATGATGGGAGAGCTCACTTTCTAATTAGGTCTACAAGTGAAGCAATACTCCAAAGGAATTTTCATCAATCAATCTAAATATGTACATGACCTTTTGAAGAAGTACAAGATGAATGATGCCTCTCCCATTTGGACACCAATGGCCCCTGGCGAGAAACTTCATAAGGATATTAATGGTCCTTTTGTAGAGTGCAAGCTCTATAGAGGTATGATTGGATCTCTCTTATATCTTACTGCAAGTAGGCCTGATATCATGTTTTCAACGTGTATTTGTGCTAGGTATCAGGCAAACCCCAAVGAATCTCATCTCAGTGYAGTAAAGAGAATCCTTAKATATTTAAAGAAGACACCAACTCTGGGACTTTGGTATCCTCTGCATTCCAACATTGATCTCGTGGCTTACACAGATTCAGACTATGGTGGTTGTCAAATTGACAGAAAGAGCACCTCTGGAAGCTGTCAGTTTCTTGGAGGAAAGCTGGTTAGTTGGTCTTCAAAGAAGCAGAATTGTGTATCAACTTCCACGGCAGAGGCTGAATATGTAGCCGCTGCAAGTTGTTGCTCACAAGCTCTGTGGATGCAAACTCAACTACGCGATTATGGCTACTCTGTCAACAAGATCCCCATCCTCTGTGATTCTAAGAGCGCTATTGCTATATCAGCCAATCATGTGCAACATTAAAAAATAAAGCATATCGATATAAGGTACCACTTCTTAAAACATCATGTAGAAGAAGGTAATGTCGAA
>NC_037539.1:32398839-32404056 GCF_001531365.2 Cynara cardunculus var. scolymus
TCACATGCCATGCTTTCCATTGTATATGGAATCTACTTCAATCTGCCCCTTGATTACGCACAACTCATCTTCAAGGATATGGTGGGCTTAATAAAAAAGAAGTGTGCTACTCAAAGGGGTGAGAAATCAAAAGTGAAAGCAGAAAAGAAAGCCAAAGAGGACCTCAATCATCCAAATCTAATCCTACAGAGGTTCTTTGGTTTGGTCTTTGGCGATATGATAGCAGAGAAGCTGCCCTCTGCAGAGCCAAACGCACGATTGTACCCAATGAAGGAGTTCCACCCCACAGAGCATGAGCTAGGGTACAGAAGCCCAAGGCCDCTATCAAAAGCCATGCTCAAATACCTTAGCAGAGGAGATAGGAAAGCGTACATACGTGGATACAGGAGGCCAAAACCGGTCCCTAAAACCCCTCCATGCATGGGTATCCCCATAGGAGAGAGAGTGCAAAAAATGAGGGTTGAGGGAAGAAGGGAGGAGCCAGAAGAGGCTAGAGAGATGAGTGAGGAAAGACCGAGGATAATAAGTCCCCCACAAAAGAAAAAGAAGACAAAGAAGACTCAGAAGGATGTTGACTCTTCTGAGAAAAAGAAAGGGAAGAAGAGACCCACAGAAGAAGAGGGTCTAAGCAGTCCTGCGCAAAAGCCGAAAAAGAAGAAATCGGAGAAGGCCCAACCCGCAGAGGTTGAGGTCACAGAGGCTGAAATCCAAGAAAGCCCAGCAGAGGCTACTCCTAAGCGCAGAAGGTTGCGCAAGACTGTTCAAGTAGAGTCCCCAACAGAGCAAATACATGATGTAATCTTCCACATCCAACAAGAGTTTAAAGCGCCCACAGAAGTAGCGGATTTGGGGACAGAAGTCGTTCTAGACGACGAAGAAGAAGAATTGGAGTTAGATGACAGAAAAAAAGATGCCGAAGGCACATATCCAAGCCCCCTCCTAGTGCAACCCACATTTCTAGGGACCCTGTTCTAGAAGGAACCCCTATTGAAAAAAGCGTGCACACGCTGAGCCCTAAACCAGCAAACCTCGCAGAGGACATTCTTTCGTCCTCTGTCGAATGCACAGTCTGGGAACCACAATCTACTCCAACATCCTCTCAAAAGGATGGTGGTTTTAAAATAAAAGTCCATTCACCCAGGGACTCATCACAACCCAGAGAGGCATCCGTTGCCCCTCCACACTTAAGTGAACAACCAAGTTATGCTTCAGAGGCATACGAGAGATTCACAGAGACTGCGGGTCAAGAACGCCCAAAGTCTCCACTCGATCCCTCTGCCGAGTTAGGCTCTGAACCTACTAGGCACGACATCGACAGAACATTGGTAGRCTCTCCAATTGGAGATGTTCGAGGATCCGGTGGAAGTCCCTGACTTGACATCGACAAACCAGTCACTGAGGGCGCCTTACACTCCGAGGCTACTAGGTCACCATGTGTTGGTGATCTAGGTTCCCCGAGTACTTATGTGATGAAGGAGGAGTTACAAACCTTCGCAACAGAGGTATTCAAGAGGATGGATGAGTTGAAAAGCTTATTCTCCTCCCAACCGGCGACATAGGCTCTTGCATCTTTAACAGAGGCTCTGAAGGAGTTGACTTCCATAACTTTTGAGCTCAAGGCGACCGTATCAGCCCTTCAGAGCTCTGTCCTCAACAAAGACGACCTCACAGAAGCTTTCAGCGCCCTGTCTCTTAACCTTTCTTCAATCCAAAAGCTCAAGACAGAATTAACAGAGGTTTCCCCCCAATTTGCTGCAGACTTTATTTTCGCCGGCTACACCAACTATTCTGCCTTCAATGATGAGATCAAAGGGATGTTCTCCTCTGCGGTCGCCTATGGCATTGATTCTATATCCTCCAGGGCTAATATTAACCATCTAGCCACTCGCAGAGAGCTAGACGCAATGGTTGAAGCCCTTGGAGAGACCGTGCGGAAATACACCGACCCACTTCTCAAGGAAGCCCGAGCAAGAAACGAATCTATAAGAGACTGCACGAAGCAACTCCTCAAAGAAGGTGACAACTTCAGAAATGAGATCTATCGCTGCGTCCCTAAAATGAAATGGGCCACAGAGTTATACATCAACAATGCCTCTGTGAATGCTGAGATGGTCATAGAAAAAATGGAGAAGGCGGCTTCCAAAGTTCTTAGGCGATTGAATAAGGCTCCCCTTACTACTTGCAAGACAGAGGCCACTAAAATCCATGACGATCAAGGAGGTGATGACCATGATCGTCATGAGGGGGAGAAGAACACAGAGGAACCAAAGAAGACAACCTCTGCCAAACCATAAAAAATAGTGGACTCTGCTGCTGCCCTATTCTCAAAAGACAAATCTCCAGAGCCTAAGGGGAAAGGGAAGGGTAAAGTAGTAGAGGAGTCGCCACAGAAGGGGTTAAGCTCGGAAACACTAGAGGAGATCAATGAAGAAGAGTATGATGACCCGGATCTTGTTCGAGCATTAAAGGCTTCTTTGGCAGAGGCACGAGTGAGAAAGGGCAGAGCCCCCATCCCTAGAGTTGGAGAAGGCTCTTCTTCCAAACTCACGAAGATACCAGAAGAAACGTCCACGGGTACGTTTGACGCTCTGGTAGGAACTGTCAAGCCTATCCTACCAGAGGGGTCTACACAGAGGCCTATACTAGAAGAATAATCCAGAACGCCAGAATCTGCCACGGTGGGGAGGGTATCTGAGATTCTTGAATCTATGAGCAAGATTCCTACGCAGAAAGTGCGCACAGAGCCCGTAACCACTGTTGAGGAGATTCTGCGGTGGCGTTACTCAAGCATGGACATAGAGCCCCCTTATGACCCAGAGCTTACAGGAATGCCATCTGCCATTGCAAAGTTCCACTTTTTGAAACTCACCAGACCACCAGAGCAGGTCTTCTTAGAGCATGTGATCACTTCTCTCGAAACCATATCTCCGTGCACTATGCTAAAGAAGACCGTGCTATACACTCAGTATGTGGTAAAAAGGATGATGGCAACCTATATACTTTCACAAATGCTGACCTCCACAACCTCTGTGTATTTGACCTAATATTCCTTCACAAGATCTTGAACAAATACATGGAGAAGAGGTAAACATATTCGATTTCTCTCAGAAGGCTGATTGAGGTAATGTGCGCTAAAGTCAAGTTCTACAGCCAGAAAGATTTCGACATTGCTATGAGGTTGGCCCAGCCAGATCTGAAGATTTCTCCTCCAATGAACAGACCAAGTTGGCTGCTTATATTTCATCCCAACACCATTGTCCACAATCCCATCTTTGGGTTTGTGTTCCTGGACAAGGATGAGATTCTAAGGTTCTTCGATCCCAAAGAGACGCACAAATATTCCACAGAGTCTCTAGAGTGGGTGTTCAACTTAGTGGTGATAGAGGTGCAGATAGGGCATATAAGGGCGGATGAAGTGACCAACCTTCTGGAAACGATCAAAGTTCAAGTCTCCTTCAGAGAATGGATATTCAAAGTCTATAAAACCATCAAGTTTGATCTGCAATTTTCCATAGATGACTATCCAGACTCTGCTGTGGATTAATCTCTTGTAATAGTATAGGCCAGCTCAATATTTTCAATTCGTTCATTTATGTAATTCTTTTTCAGAGGATGAGTTTAATCTCCTCTTACATTTTTTTCCATTAGTCATTTCTTGCCCTCATTTGTCCAAATTTACTTTTTCATACATAGGGGGAGATTGTTAGCTTCATTTTTCATCTCTTGTAAAAGTATAGAAAGAGTATTCAGCAAGTCTTTACAGAAGGATATCTTCCACAGAAGACAACAGAGGAATAACGACAAAAGCCTAATACTCGAGCAAGTAAAGTGTGACAGAACCTCTGATGTCTCTCACAGAGGTTCTGGTAAGTGGTCCTCTGTCAATAAGAACATGCAAGTCAATTACAACAGAACCTCTCAGATGGCTCACAGAGGGTCTGCAGATTTCGTCTTCTGTGAAGATTATGTTCCAATTGTTTTTCAATGGTTATTAGCTGCATATGCTTCTCACGTGACTAGGACTTAATCGACTTTATTTGGACGGCTTAGATGATTTCATGCGTCAATATCTTGTTAGTAAGGTCGTTAGGAACTAGTATGTATAGCGGCTAAGGCCTTTGTAATCTGTGTGCTTCCGAATTGTAATCGTCTAATTTTTCAATCGAACCAATTGAAAAACCTTTGAAGCAATTCTCATGTGTTCATCTTCTTCCTCATCTTGACTGTGTGTTCTTGATATTTACTATGTTATGTTCTTATTATTGTTTCCGCAGCACTTTAATCGTCTTAGAGTTCATTCAGAGTATTAGATCAATATCAAAGCTGAATTTAAGATCCACAGTATTTAAGAAGAGTCTCAAACCCACTAAAAATTTCTTGATTTTGCAAGTGGGCGGCTGTCATCATTGTTTTGGATGACTTAGGATGATGTCATTAGGTGGATTTTGGAAGGTTCCTTTTGAAAAGTAAATATTAAAATATCGGTTTTTATTTTATAAAAACCTTGATGGCATTGCATTGAAAGCAACTTTGCTTTACCTTGGGCAAGAAATTATTAAGTAATTTAGCGTTGGATATTGGTGTGTTCAGGAAGTTCGGGCGAGCCTAGAAAGCTCCTAAGGGCAACCTCTGGATATTCATCAAATTAGTGAGTTTTCACGTCCCCACTTTTACTACTTTTGATTATTTTATGGGGGGAAAGCATGAAATTGAGCAAACTGTGCATGTTTATTTATGTAAAACCTTTGGACTAAGGAACTGCTTAGTCAAGTTTTTGTTTGAAACCTTCGGGCTAAGGAACTGCTTTGTCGATGCTTTGCTCAAAACCTTCGGGCTAAGGAACTGCTTAGTCGATGCTTTGCTCAAAACCTTCGGGCTAAGGAACTGCTTAGTCGATGCTTTGCTTGAAACCTCTGGACTAAGGAACTGCTTAGTCGGGTTTTTCTAAGCTATATTTGTTAAATGTTATTACACTTTGAATAAATGTTAAATTGATGTGCTTGAGAGTATATTTTTCAAATAAAAGTCCCCGTCTGTAAACGCTACTTGTTAACTCGGGTATATCCTCGGGCCATGGTATTGTGGATAGTCGCTGTTGTGTTGACAGTCCCACCCAGAAAGGGGTGCACATTACCTACGTTTTCTCGGTCTAATCATGTGGAATTTGGACCACMGCTGAATTAGTACTATATCGAACTGTGGGACCTAAGTAGTGTA
>NC_037539.1:32405207-32418930 GCF_001531365.2 Cynara cardunculus var. scolymus
GTTAAGTGTCCGTGTAGGACCAGAGGCGCTGGTCAAAAGAACAAGAGGACCGATGGACGAGTTACTTAGTATTTCTGTAAGTATAGATGTTGAACCAGAGGCTCTGGTCTTGTAACCAGAAGCTCTGGTAAGTGCATTATGAGGAACCAGAGGCTCTGGTCTTGTAACCAGAAGCTCTGGTAAGTGCATTATGAGGAACCAGAGGATCGATGGATAGGCTGCTTAGTATTTTTCTAAGTATGATAATTGAACCAGAGGCTCTGGTCTTGTAACTAGAAGCTCTGGTAAGTGCCTAATGAGGAACAGAGGATCGATGGACGGATTGCTTGGTATTTTTCTAAGTGTAGAAGTTGAACCAGAGGCTTTGGTCTTGTAACCAGAAGCTCTAGTAAGTGCCCTATGAGGAACCAGAGGATTGATGGACGAAAAATCTATAATTATTCTAAGTTTATATGTGAACCAACAGAGGACAATTGGAATTTCAATGAGTTGTCAGAGAACCGTTGGATAAGAAATCTTTCTCTAAGGACTTTAGTGCAACCAGAGGCTCTGGTCTCACGATCAGAAGCTCTGGTAGTGTAACCAGAGGTATTGTTTAGAGGATCCAGCATGATTGTCACTATTAAGTATTGTTTAGAAGCTTCCATTGTATCACTAAGCTTTTGTTAGATGGTGCATTTTGGTAATCAATATTATTAATGTCGTAGATCTCTTCGATGTCTTCCGATCCTAGTGAATACTCAGTCGACGAATCCGGTTACATGGTTGGTCACTCTAGGAGGAACTCAGCTCGCGATGAAGAAATAGACCCGTACGAGCAAGAAACGACAACTAGTGAAACAGCTGCCACCCGACAAGCATCTTTCTTACCCCCAGTGGAGCCAGTACCCAATGTCCCTCCACGAACTTATCATGGCTCAAGGATCAGAGTTACACCAAGGAAGAGCATTCCACTGCCTCGGAGAGTGACATTTGAGAATTCCTCTAGAGTAAGAGGAGAACCTTCACGACCACAACACGGGAACGAGCTATCTCAAATGGTGTCTGGAGTGCCTGCATCATATGCTCAGGGCATGAGCCCGACTGAACGAGAATGGGTGCAGAGGATTGCATCTGATACGCAGACTCACCAGACCCGGCTGGGATACCATCGCCACATCCTTAACAACCTGTCCGATGTGATGGAAGCACACCACCAGAGTATAATATGGAACAGAGAGGCTGTTGTTGCAGCCAGGCGGGAAATTGGGAAGTTGTATGGATGGTTGGTAGTTTGTGGTATGATGATGTTGATATTGGGAATAGCCATAGGATGGATGTTATTCTAGGATTGAAATTAGGGATAGAATACCCACTCTTTTGCTTAGTCATGTGAGGTGTTGTTTTCATGGTTGTAACCGTCTATGAATACATGGCGTCTTTTGAGAAATGTTCGATTATGACAAGCCTTTATGTGTATAAATTTAAGTCATGTGGTTACATAAAAGCTTGAATATCTCTCCATGTGATGAATACCCCCTTTCATGCATTGCTATATTATCGACAAATTCCCTCCTTGTGTAGGCCTAAAAGATGCCGCCAAGGAGAGAAAATCCTGAGATTGCACGACTCGTGTCAGAACAACTTCTGGGTGCACTCCCCAACATAGTCAGTCAAGTGGCTGCTGCCATGAATGTTACCCAGCCAAATAATCCAGAGCTAAGGACGACCAAGGAATGCACTTATAAAACCTTTAGATCTTGCAACCCCAAAGAATTCAATGGAACTGAATGAGCAGTAGGATTATTATCATGGCTCGAGAGCATGGAGTCTGTTCTTCACATTAGCAAATGTATTGAAGGAAATAAAGTAGAGTATGCGCCATGCCTATTGCAAGGAAGGGCACTTACCTGGTGTAATACTTTAGTACAAACCAGATGCTGAGAAGCGGCTAACCAACTCTCCTGGGAAGAATTTAAGAAATTGCTAAAGGTTGAATACTGCCCAAGAAGCGAACTCCAGAAGTTAGAAATGGAGTTATGGAATCATGAAATGAAAGGAGAAAATATAGCTACCTACACAGCTCGATTCCATGAGTTGGCGAATTTAGTACCTCATCTAGTAACGCCAGAGGAAGTCCGAATAGAAAGATATATTTGGGGATTGTCTCCGGAGATTTGGGGAAACCTTACCTCGGCAAATCCAAAGACTCTCCAAGAAGCAATAGACATTGCCACCAAGCTCACAAATAATGCGGTCCGAATAGGAGAATTTGCCAAAGGAAAAAGAAATATGGAGGAACAGGGGAATAGAAGGTTTGGCGAAAAATATGACAAAAATAAGAGAGTGATGAAAAATTTTGGGGCACAAACTCAGGCAGTAAGTCAAGGAGGCACGACCAGGTGTAGTAGATGCAAATATCCACATCAGGGGAATTGCATCATTTGTCAAAGATGCCATCTAGGGGGTCACACAGCAAAGGATTGCTGAAAACGATTGTGCTTCGATTGTGGAAGTCCAGATCACTTCAGGAACGCATGCCCAAGGCTCAACCGAGGGCCAGTTGCTAGCCCAACTCGACCAGTCAACCAAGGAAATCAAGGAGATAAAGCATGAGGTCAAGCGTTTGAGATTGGGATAAAAGATGCCCGGCAAGACTCAAATGTAGTCACAGGTACGTTTCTCTTGAACACTCGCTATGCATCTGTATTATTTGATTCTGGAGCAATTAGAAGCTTCGTGTCACTAGAATTTAGACCAAAGATTAGTTTAAAGTCACAAAAGTTGAAGGAAATTTATGCAATTGAGTTTGCCAATGGTCGGGAAGTTAGGGCTAGGGTTGTAATTAGGAACTGCACCTTAAGCTTAGCCAAAAAGGACGTTAGTATAGACTTTATTCTAACCAAAGTAGGAAGTTTTGACGTAGTTGTAGGTATGGATTAGCTATCCAAATATCGAGTTGAGATAGGGTGTTCAGAACGATTATCCGAATTCCGCAAGATGRAGTGCATTATTTGGGGAAATAAGGTTTGGATACCTAAGGTTGGTAATCTTAGATCTATAATTTTGGATGAAGCCCATAGATCAACATACCCAATCCACCAGGGAGTAGATAAGATGTATAAGGGTCTTAGGAATCACTAATGATGGCCTGGCCTGAAGAGAGATATTACCTTATGTGTGAGTAAGTGCTTAACCTGTGCATTGCTCAAAATAGAACACCAAAAACCGCCTGGTCTACTCCAACAACCAGATATTCCCCAATGGAAGTGGGATCTGATATCAATGGAATTCATTACTAAGTTACCCAGGAATAGGAAGGGATACGACTCAATATGGGTCATTGTGGACCGACTTACGAAATCTGCACATTTCCTACCCATTCGGGAAGACTTTAGTACGGTAAGGCTTGTGTAGATATACATCAATGAAATTGTATCGCGACATGGAGTGCCTATTTCTATCATATCAGATAGAGATAGTCGTTTTACTTCACGGTTATGGCAATCAGTCCAAAGGGCACTAGGCACAAGGCTGGACTTGAGCACTTCCTATTATCCTCAGACGGATGGACAAACAGAAAGCAAGTATTCCCACTTATTCTCGAACAAGTCATGATCTGACTTTGACGCATAAAATTTCGGGACGAAATTTTTCTGGCTTGGGGAGACTGTGACAATCCGTCATTTCGGGATTTCAGGTTAGTACCTTATTTTAGGATCTTTATTGAGAATTAAATCTTTCTAGGATTTAGCTATGATGATTAGAGAACGTCTCGCTTAATTCCCAAGATTAGAGAATTAAGTCTTTCTTGAAACCCTCCAAATAAAATAAAGTTGATATTTTAGGTTTTCTATTTTAAAATTTTAAAATTTCCAAAGTCCCATTTTATTGGCCAAATATATTATTAAAGGGTGGAGTTTTAAAACCTTTTATTTAGTTGTTTTGTTTAAATAATTTATAGAGGGGTTTTATTATTTAGAAAAATATTTTGGGCTTGGGCCATTAGAGGCCAGCCCATTTCTTCTCTAAAAAGCCTTCATTTAAATACCCCTCTTCCTTTGAAAACTCTCATTTCCAACTCCCAGCTTAACCTATCATCTCCCCCTAAACTCGACCACCTTCTAGCCGATTCTATCTTCTCGCAAGTCTTAAAGGATTCTGTTACTCTTAAGGATTGTTCAAGATTCTAAGAAAAGGTATGATTTTGAGCTGTCCTATTTTTTTATAAAAATCCGAAAGTTTTCATCCTTCTTCACCTTATAAAAATCCGAAAGTTTTCATCTTTCTTCAGCTACTCGATTCTTTAGTAAATTTATGGGATTTAAAGAGGGGAGATTGTTCATCAAAGACCTGCAAATGTCTTCGATAGGATGATAATCTGTGATCTATGTTCATTAATCTCTAAGAAGGAAGGAGAGAGTCCTTGCATGTAAAATCTGATCATATCTTAAGTATGGGAAGATCTTGCATGCATCCTTAATCAGTTTTAATATCTTTAAAACTCGATGAAATCGGAAAATATTTTTCTGGAGTTTGTTCGAAGATGATGACTCAAGCTAGAGTTTAAATTCTTGAAAATAATGAGTTTGAGACCCCTCCCCATCATTGCTGTCATTCTTGGTGCATGCAATATGTTTTGGGGGCGTGTGTCTCAAGGTTGTAAAGTATTTAAGATGAGTCTCAAACCCACTCAAAAATTCTTGATTTTGGAAGTGGGCGGCTGTCATCATTGTTTTGGATGACTTAGGATGATGTCATTAGGTGGATTTTTGGAAGGTTCCTTTTGAAAAGTAAATATTAAAATATCAGCTTTTATTTTATAAAAACCTTGATGGCATTGCATTGAAAGCAACTTTGCTTTACCTTGGGCAGATGGATATTGGTCTGTTCAGGAAGTTCGGGCGAGACTAGAAAGCTTCTAAGGGCAACCTCTGGATATTCATCAAATTAGTTAGTTTTCACGGCCCCACTTTTACTGCTTTTGATTATTTTATGGGGGGAAAAGCATGAAATTGAGCAAACTTTGCATGTTTATTTATGTAAAACCTTTGGACTAAGGAACTGCTTAGTCAAGTTTTTGTTTGAAACCTTCGTGCTAAGGAACTGCTTAGTCGATGCTTTGCTCAAAACCTTCGGGCTAAGGAACTGCTTAGTCGATGCTTTGCTCAAAACCTTCGGGCTAAGGAACTGCTTAGTCGACGCTTTGCTTGAAACCTCTGGACTAAGGAACTGCTTAGTCGGGTTTTTCTAAGCTWTATTTGTTAACTGTTATTGCACTTTGAATAAATGTTAAATTGATGTGCTTGAGAGTATATTTTCCAAATAAAAGTCCCCGTCCGTAAACGCTACTTGTAAACTCGGGTACATCCCTGGGCCGTGGTATTGTGGATACCCACTATTGTGTTGACAGTCCCACCCAGAAAGGGTGCACATTACCTACGTTTTCTCGGTCTAATCATGTGGAATTTGGACCACCGCTGAATTAGAACTATATCGAACTGTGGGACCTAAGTAGTGTACGGGCTACTTTTTGTTGTTCGAAAATTAATGGGGCAGTTGGTCAGGTAAGGCTCAGTAGCGTCTCAAGTTCTACATCGTGAGAGATTTACTTTTATTAAGTGCAAAGAATTTGCATAAGTTTGCAATTACTTGGTTTATGCATTGAAATGTTTTGTGCATATGAAAACTCGTGAACTCACCAACTCTTTGTAGTTGACCTTGTTTTATTTTCATGCTTTTCAGGATTTAAGTAAAGTTGGTTCTGTTTTGGGAGCATACTCGTGGCAAGATCGATCAAAGCCTGAAATTGAAGTATTTTGAGAAAAGTGTATTCAGTTCTAATTTCAGTTATGTCGATAAACTTGTTTTGTTTTTTAACAACTTGGAATGGTGTTATTTATTAACTGTTRCTATGACTCGCTTGCCTGTTACATCTCGTGTTTCCGCTTTAGCGGGGTGTGACAATCTTCTCTTGTCCTCCATCATTGGTCGCTACATGTGTCCCTGATTCATCAGTGAATGTCCTCCCTGACGATGAGACACTCACCACTGGACCTAAAGTAGCTCCTCTCGAGGCTCCTCAGCAAATTGGTGTTCATCCTTTCGAGTGCCCCATGGAGTGCACCAGCGTTAATCCTTCTGATAACGCTGATGACCCCTCAGGAATTCCATCTTTCTATCTTCTCGTTTCATCTAACCTCGAGCTCTATTATGCCTTTTGCTGAACCAGCCATGAAAGATTCCTATGACATGGATGAGGACATGATGCTGCTCCTTACAGCAGTTGACACTGTCATTAAGAAAATGGACAAAGTCCATAAGGGCATGCCTTAACGGGATGAAGTAGCTGCTAAGCTCTCAGCCGTCAGGGCTGAAGTTCATGAGGTCCAGAATCAACTCTCCTCCATACAAGTGGCAGTTCAAGGCAATGTTGAGGCCATAGTTTCTTTAACAAGCAAGGTTGATGAAGCAAACTCCCACCTTGCCCAGGAGACAGAGGTCATGAAGTAGATCCTGGCTGCTCTATAACAACCAATCCCGGCTGTTGAACCGTCGTTCACTGCTGATGACCTGGACCAGCTACATTAGGCACGTGAGGCAAATGTCATTATGGCCCATGCTCTGACCAAGCTCGAGGAACAGATGAAGTTCCAAATTCGCATAGTCGACCACTTCTTCGGCTATTACTCGAAAAAAATATTAAAAGAGGGGGAGACAGCGACTGAGGCTTGTCCTTCCGATGCTACTGCAGTTCTAGCGACTAAAGCTGAGGCTGAAGCTCGTATAGCTAAAGCTGAAGCTACTGTTGCTGATGACACTCTAACTTCCTATGAAGCAACCGTAGCTAAAGATGTTAATGTTGCAGAAGCTGAAGCTCGTGACGATGATCCTTTAGTCACCTCTACAGCTGATGCTTGTGATCTAGATGATGATGAAGACAGTGATGATAAAGAAGACGATAAGTCCCCTGACCTTCCTGACGATGGCAAAGACCTGGATGATGATGACGATTAAGACAACGATTTCATGATTCGGTACCAGAGACCTGTCGGTGCTACGAAAGGCATCGCCCTCAGGGATTCCGCATCCCATGGGGAGCAAGGGGTGAAAGAGGTTGCACCTGAAGCAAACCAGGGTCCTAAGTTGAAAGACAAAGGTGTCGCAGAAGAAGGGAACCTAAAGGTACTATTCTAAACCACTCAACCCTTATATGAAGAGTCCTCATCTCAGGTAGTGATCACTTTACTATATCTACTCGAGATACCCTCTACTACCTGCCGTCGGCTGGATCGGGTCCCTGAGAACCCTACCCCCAGAATTCCTACCAACAAGTAGATGACTCAGCTTAGGGAGTCACTCGACCAAACTAGAGTAAAAAATATCTCTTCGTACGTCTAGTTGTGGTGAGTTCGACTTCCTGACAGAAGCTGAAAGACTTGAAGCCTTAAGAGCTGATGAAGAACTTAAAGTTCAAAAGAAGCAGACTAAGGACAGATTAAAGCTGGCCAAGTCCCTTGCCGCCAAAGTTCATCCCAAGAGAAAGTCCAAAAAGTAGGTGACCGATATCCAGGCCAGGCTCGGCTTCTATCTATTGCAGAATCTGAATGCGAGAAAAACCTGAAGCTGGCTGAGCGGGACAAGCGTTGGAGCGAAGCCAGTATCAATAAAAGAATCATCCCTCACCCAATCAAGAGCGTCAGCATCAGCGGATGATCAAAAGACGTTGGGATGCTGCTCTCCATGCTCATCACCAGGGATAATTTCGAGGCCGTGACCGAGTACCCCTCCTATCATGGCGAATATGGCTTTAGCAAATGGCTGGAGATCCGACAAGCCATTCAGCGCTCGAAGTCCAGACATAAGACGATTATCACAGACCTTATCAACAAGTTGATAAACAAAGTGTCCATATATGTCATAGTCCCTAAAGTGCCTACGCTGAAGAAAGAAGAAAGAAGAAAAAGACCGTCAAGCCCTAATGATGGACTGTCCTTAAGGAACGAACATGAAACAAATTTCTCCTTAGATAAAGTCATGAAGGCTTCAAAGAAGCCAGGCCTTTCTATGCTAAATCTCTCACTACCAACGAAGGGTCCTTATGTACCCAACACTTTGCACTTCAAACCTGAGTTAGGACTTATATTCCTTGACTATGATGGTTAAGTGAGATTTTAGAGAATGTCTGAGTTATATCTATGCCCTATGAAACACCTCGAATATCTCAGGTTTTGGCTAGATGATGACTTAAGAGGTGTAATGATGGACCAAAAGATAAGAAGGGAGTTTCTACGTCGAAAGGAGCTTGGAGAAATATGTTTCAGGTTTCATTAAGCTGAGCGACTTAGACTGGTTTCTTTCCTTTGTAATATTGTCCATGCACTGTAAACTATTTACTATGTCTACTTTCAATGATTATTCTTATATTTTGTAAGTCTAGACATGTACTGAAACACTTATAATATTTCCTTTCAATTTAATATAAGTTTTTTGTGCATCTCTGAAAAAGATCCCTGAAAAGAGTAATTAGGACACAAGTCTATGAGTTCCAGTGTTACTCTTACATTCATTGACAATCTATAAGTCAGTGAATATGCTTTCAGTTTCAGCTTCCTTTCTTTTAATTTTTCTTAGACATTAACTTAAGAAAATTTTCTATGTAAAGACTGACTTACTGAAAAAGACCCCAAAATAGTTAAAAGGGACATGTACCTTATTTGTAACTTTTCCTTACAGTTATTTGATAATATAACTTTCTTTATGCTGTCTTGTTATCATCAAATAGGAGGAGATTGTTGATCATCTCTCTCAATTTATTTGATGATAATCCCTTTTACCTTATACGAAGTAGTTATCTTTTTGTCCTTCAGTTCCTGTGATCATCACTGAGTCTGTTCAGTGATCGCTGAGAACATGTAATGTAAATCCATCAGCGACAGTGATACTTCAAGAAGACAAAACTCACACCAAAGAACCTTCAGTGAAAGTCGAAGACCGACACTGAAGATTAGAGACTAGAGAGTTCGTGATTTGAAGCGGTATTCAGTGATTACAACCTGGTCTACACATGTGTGAAGACTTCCCAAGCCTCAGCAAATGCTGAAGAGACCTTCAGGTTATTTCAGCATTCAGCGATCAAAAGAAGCTTGTTGAGCACAATTGTTTTTGTCTTGTCCTTATTCACACAGAGGACAAACCCTTACCCTTTCTAGAGCATAGTACGGTACAGAGTCGATCAGTTGACTCTACTACCCACCAACTCTATCAAATGATGTCTGCTCATGAATAGGCTTTTGTACTAATCACTGTAGCAGAGGGCAAGTCTTTCTCTAAACGCTTGAAACGTGTTCAAACCCTAATGCATTGCATTAAATGTGTATTTAATGCAATAGGTATAAATGGATGCGTTCTATCTCCATGCAGAGATACTGAAACTTGCTCTTGAACCCTAACTTATGTTCATAAGTAAAAGAACACACATCTCAGAACACATTACGCTTATCTTTAAAAGCAAGTTAGAATTCCTTTCTTGTATTCTAAATAGTTGTTACCCAGAAAGAACTTACTTTCTTCTAAGTCTTGTACAACCAATCATTTCTCTTTGCTAAAAATTATTGTGTAACTTAGATTGTTTAGATAGGTTATATTTATCATATCTTTTCGCAAACAACATTGTAAATTCTGTATTGATCCTTGTTTATCAATATATATTTTAAATTTGAAAAGTTTACGGTGTTTGTATTCACCCCCTCCCCCCTTCTACAAACTGTTCTACACATCTTGTAGACCCTAATGGGACCAACAAACTTGGCTATTTCCAAGATGATAATTTGTTCAAACTCAGATATTTGCATTGAAAGCTTTGTAGTATTCAATTCCAATGCTTTTATTTTGCTTTCAAAACTCTTTCTTTCAACATCAAACCTCTTTTTCGCTTCTATTAGCTTATCCTTCTCCTTTTCCAGTAATTTCCTATCAGCAGTCAATTCAATCTTAGCATTATGAATTTTCTTTGTCAGGTTATCATTCTCTTTAATCTGCTTTAAATTCCTTTCCTGCAAATCAGAAGAAAACTTTCTTTTCTTCAACAACCATTTCATAATCTTTTGATAAACTTTTAGCCCAAGAAATGTTTGAATGATTCTCGTAAAACATTTGAAGAGATTTTTCTTGTTGCGATTTATATTTCTTTTCAAGCTCATAAATTTTCTCGTTTATATTTCTTCGGACAAGGTGTCACCGGATACTTAGCCATCCAGACAAATAACACTTGAAACAATACGGATAATGAATAACAAACAACTCAGACACTTGACAATACGGACTGATACCAATCTGGATGAAATATCAATTGAAAATTAACACAATTCACCGGATAACAATGAATTGTCAATGACCGGATAGGACAACACACAACATTCAACGACCAGATATGACATAATACGAATAACCATCAACAAATATTCAACGTCCAGATATTAACCAAATCAGACAATAAGCAAATTAAACGTCCAAATACAGGCTCATACACAAACTTCATCAACCAGCTGTGAATAATTCTTCATAAATCTTCAATATTTTAGACAATTAATTAATAAAAAGCACAAATTGTTTGAATATAACAATTCTAAACAACAATATGAAAATATTAACAACAAATCCAAGATCAAACAACAACAAATTAAGATTTTAGATGAGAAATAGAATAATATGCTCAAACATCATCAAGAACACTTAAGAACATGAAGAACAACAGTAAAAAAATGCAATTTTTCAGAATTCTGTGCAAAAAAAATTTCAAATTCAGTGCAATTTCTTAATCAAAATTGCTGCAGTTTGCTCTGATACCAAATGTGAATCCAGATTGTTTAATCAATCTTCATGAATGAACAAGAATGCTAAAATGACAAATCAAGAATCTTAAAAATAGTAGAAATTTAGAGAATCTAAATCTTGATTATTGATCTTCAAAGTATATTACACAAATCGATTAGACAAACAAAGTTTCCTCTCTAATCTCGCTAATCTCTCTTACTAGATTCTTACAAAGAGTACAAAGACTAAATCTATTTATAGGACAAATACAAAACAAAATTACAAAGGAGAAACAAGATTGAATACAACATTTAAGCTCAAAAACTCAAACCCAACAATTTTACCGCAAACACTCCCTTTGAAAACTAACCTAGGGATGTGTTTCATGGCTAGGTCCTTCCAGTTCTAGATTGACCATTGAACTTCTATTTTCTAAGCACTCAGATGGCTATTGCACTTTCAAAGATATATACGTTAAAGCTCGTATATAAATGAAGAATGAGTCCTGGATTGATGTATTCAGAAGTCATGTATGAAGAACAAGTTCTGAACTGAGTTGTTCAGAGGCTAACAAAAAGAAGGTGTTTGTTTAGAATTATAAAGAAACTAATTCAAACGCTAAACAAAATTACTCATTACGCATAGTGTTTATCAACAAATGTAAAATGATTAGAATGTCTAATTGTGAAGAACAAGTCACAATTATTATTTCTAATAAGAATTGAATCATTAATGAAAAATAACGCACATTGAAAAATAAATAGAATATCAAACAAGTTTATTTCCACCAAAAAATATCAACGAATATGTGAGACGTGGAAATAACTAATTTTGAGAACAATTGAAACAGTTATTAGAATTAAGCATGATGAGGAAATACACAAGTATTTAATTCAAAAAATAATATCCACTAAAAGATAGAACTCGTTTCAATCAAAAAAAATCATTTAAATCTTTACTTCTTAAAATCATAAAAACATTTGAGATCAAAGAAATGGTTTGAACATTTGCAAAAATATTTTTATATACTTAGAAGTTGTTTTTCTTCTAAGCATATAAAAAACAAGCAAAAAAATACTGATTAAAAAAATCATCACTAAACAAAAATTAGCCAATGAGTGGATTTCATCTCTCTATAATGAAAACAATTCATTGCTCAAGAAGATTACTCATCGCTCAAGTCTATGTCCAGATAGACATTTTATTAGACTAGGCAATAAACGGATAACTACTTATCGCTCAAGGCTATTACTCACAAAACTAATCGCTTACACATACAATTTTCATCTCTCAAGTCTATATCTCACAGTTATCGCACAATTATCTCACAACACTCAAGTCTAACACACATCGCTCACTACTATGTCCAGATAGCTACCTCATCGGTTAGCACTATGTCTGGATATTGGAACAACCCACCATGTACTAACAAACAAAATTCATGCTTTATCATACATCAGGTTCCAATACTTACAAACATTTCACGTTTATTCACATATAACAAACCAACAACATGGATTAACAAAAAAAACTTGTCATAACAAAAACTTTCTTCCATAATTCCATTACATCTTCCCTTTGCCTTTATACTTTGATGTTTGATGACCTGCAAAATAAATTATTACAACAATTGAGGGTCAGACCGAAAGGCCTAGTGAGTGAATCTCACTCTTGCAAATATAAGTTGTTCTAATACTCTAATACAATTCAAACCTGATTTTTAGTGGTAACTATCAAACATCTATCATGGTTACACCCCCATTTCACCTATCGTGGTTACACCCCCATTTCACCTATCGCAGTTACACCGCCATTTCATCTATATCGGTTACACCGACATTTCATCCATCATAGTTACACCGCCACTTCATCTGTCACGGTTACACCTCCATTTCAACTCAGATAGTACTATGAACGATGAGGGAACCATATCGGTCAATGCTTAGTTTGGTGAGAGTTCAATCCAGGTGAGGGTCCTTACCGGACAACATGTTGATCCCAGATCTCTCAATAACACTAATAATCTAGTTAAGAATAACCAAATTATAGGGAAAAAAGTGATGAACATTCAAGAATGAATTATAAACACTAAAGAACAGTCTTGAGCGTCAAAGGTTTTACTTTATTGATAATAAAAACGTAAAAGAGACATTTAGTACAATAGGCCTAATCACCTATTTATACTAGAAACCTAATTAGAAGATAACTATCTAACGAGACTTTTTAGCTAATCTTCTGTTTACAGATAACGTTTATCTAAACTGTAGATAAGCTTTAATATTAAGATAAACTTAAAGTGTAGCGGTCGACTTGTCATCTCCAGTTGTCTTCCGTTGTATGATGAATCATCCTTATCTTTAAATCTTCATCGTATGCCTCTTGATGAATTGCTGAAGAATTCTCTAAGTGATGTTGACCAGAGGGGCGATGAAGATGCTCCATCGCATCCCTGGTTGTTGATCCCAGATCTCTCAATAACACCTATGATGTAGTTATAAATAACCAAATTATAGTGATTTTATGAAGAAAGTTAAGAAGACTCAAAAGTAATATATGAATATTCAAGAACAGTTTGAGCTTCAAAGGTTTTACTTTATTGATAATAAAACGTAAAACACAAAGAGAACTTCTCACGTATGCATGCTTTTTACAATAGACCTAGTCGTCTATTTATACTAGTTAGCTAATGCTAAGATAACTAACTATTGCTACTTTCTAGCAAATAATCTAGCTAACTAATAATGTTTATCTTTCACATGGATAATCACTATTTACAAGATAAACTATAATTCCAGCTGTTGATTCGTCTTCTCCAGCTGTCATTATTGATGTGGCGATTTCATCCTTATCTTCAAGTCTTCAATGCATGCTTGGATGAATACTTAGAAAATCTTCTAAGTGTTAGTCTGTCCATCGTATCAATGAATAC
>NC_037539.1:32420095-32421316 GCF_001531365.2 Cynara cardunculus var. scolymus
TTGGGTTATAGTAGGCTTTGGTTGTATGGGTGAAGATGGTTAGGTTATAGTAGGCTCTGGTTGTATGGGTGAAGAAGGTTGGGTTATAGTAGGCTCTKGTTGTATGGGTGAAGAAGGTTGGGTTATAGTAGGCTCTGGTTGTATGGGTGAAGAAGGTTGGGTTATTATGGGCTCTGGTTGTAGAGAAATGATGAAAGGTTGAGTTGTGCAGGGTGTTGGTGAGGGGGTTAAGGGTAGGTTTATATTTGGTGTAGGAGAAAAAGGTTGATGTGTTTGTGGGGTGGTTGGTTCTTCATCGGTTGAGGAACTCAACACGATAGGCTCTGGGGTTGTAGCCAAGGGAACCTGGATATGCGGTTGTTCATCAGAGGGCAAGGCCTCTGGTTCCCTTGCTTGGGTTTCTTGAGGTGAAGGTTGGTCTGGTGCTGGTTGTTGTGGTGCAGCGGATGTTGAAGTGTATACAGCCACCGCCTCTTTCTCCCCCTCACGAGGGCCAAGGCCTTGATCCTCGGGGTCTTGGTCATCGTGGGGCCTTCTTTTGCTCGGGGGGTTGCTTGAGCAAGAGGCTTGAGACCTCTTCTTCTTCTTGTCCTTCCTGAGGGATGTAAGATACTCCCTCAGGGTTGCCTTTCTGCTGGTCTCCTTCATTGAATGAAGGAGAGTTGATGTACGTCGTTGTTCATCGACCATCGTTTTAGTGAGTGTCCTTGTTGGTTGGATGGCTCGATGAACAAACTTTGTGCTGATCTCGTTGAAAGAGGAGACCGGTGCTCTTGATAGTGCTTGCATGTCTGCCTTTGTGGCAAACTCGATGGTGGAGGTGGAGGTTGTAGGTTGTGATGGGATGGTGGAGGTTGAAGTTGGTGGGGGAATAGGGAGGTTGGCGATTAGATCTTTCACCTCTGCAGTGAAGAAAGAGAAGGCTTCATCGAATGAGGGGACTGTAGAGGGAGGAGGTGGTTGAGGGGTGGGTTGGGGTATTTGGGCAAGGATGGCAGCGGGTAGTTGGGTGAGAGTGTCTTGGATGGTTGTCATTTTGTGGGTGAGGGTGGTGAGGGTTTCATCGATTGAAGGGGTGGAAGGTTGAGAAGGTTGGGGAATTTGAGAGATGATGGAGGATGGTAGCTGATGAAGGTGGCGTGTGATGGTTTGTAGTTGGGAAATAATGTATGTGAGGTTCTCATCGGTCTCAGTTGCCTGAGCCGTGAGGGTGGCAAGGGA
>NC_037539.1:32423532-32429228 GCF_001531365.2 Cynara cardunculus var. scolymus
ATTTGAAGAAAAGATGGTTAAGTGTGGAAAAAGAATGTCTTTGAGACCAGAGGGGCTCTGGTTGCAAAGATGTTGAATCTAGAGGTTCTGGTCTTTAGAACCAGAGGCTCTGGTTGTGAATGATGAAAAAGATGAAGTTAAATATGACTAAGTGTGAAGAGCAAAGAGTCTTTGARACCAGAGGAGCTCTGGTTGCAAAGACTTTGAATCCAGAGACTCTGGTCTTTAGAACCAGAGCATCTGGTTGAGATAAATAATGTATAGTGAGTGAAAGAAAGTAGAGGCTCTGGTCTTTGGAACCAGAGGTTCTGGTTGAATGGAAACACTTAGTCATATAAATGAGCAAGGACCAGAGGGGCTCTGGTTTCAAAGAATATGAAATCCAGAGGTTCTGGTCTTTAGAACCAGAGGCTCTGGTTGGTAGAAAGAGAGGGCTTTGGTTTAAAATTTCTAAGTCTTTGCTTTAAACCAGAGGGTCTCTAGTTTCCAATAGAACCAGAGGGGCTCTGGTTGACAATAGAACCAGAGGGGCTCTAGTTGAAAAAGAATTGATATGAAAACAGAGTTGGAAGGGAAATGGTTGACTTGATTTCATAGAATCTTAAACCAGAAGCTCTGGTCTTTAGAACAAGAGGTTCTGGTTGTAAAGAGAATAAGAAATAGCAAGTAAAGGTGGGAACCAGAGGCTTTTTGGTCTTTGGAACCAGAGGCTCTGGTTACCAATAGAACCAGAGGGGCGCTGGTTACAAAGAAATTTTTTGCCATAAATTCTAAGTCATTCTATATGGCCAGAGGCTCTGGTCTTTAGAACCAGAGGCTCTGGTTTAAGATCCTTAGAGAATATGTGGCATTGATATTATCTCACTTATTGGCATAACCATTAGATATTGAGAATCGATGGTTAAAGATAATTGCCTCTAAGTGGTGAGATTCAGCATACCCATCTTGCTGACTAAAAATAAAAAACGTTTTTCACCAAGAGCTTTTGTAAGAATGTCAGCAAGTTGAATCTCAGTTGGAACAAAGTACATTTCTATGTTACCTTTTTCAACATTGTCTTTCAGAAAATGGTACCTTACATCGATGTGCTTGGTCTTGGAATGTTGTACTAGGTTCACAGAGTTTGCTGTGGCACTCTTGGATTCATAGAACACTATCTGATTATGCCCAAAGGTGCGCTTCTTTATGTCTAGCACTTGTTTTATTCCATCAGCAAAGTGGACTGCAGTGATTGGTTGAGTGTAGCGATCGAGGAATCTCTGCCTGATGTGCTCTTGAACAATTGGATGGAAACTGATCTTCTGGGTCGGTGTCTCTTCTCTTAGGTTATAGAGGAACTGGTATATCTCCTTGCTGTTTGCCTTGTCCATAATGGGTTTGTCGAGGGGTGTTGGCGTGAACATGGCATCGATACTTGCTTTGATCCTTTGGACACGATTAGAAGGATGCTTCCGTTTTTGCCCACTGGTTGTGCCTTCTGAGTCTGCTCTATTTGGATTGACAGGTACCTGTTGCCTCATCGTAGGAGTGACAACCCTGGTCCCTTGAGAAGGGACGCTAGCTCTGTGGGTTTTTGGATGTGGTGGAGGAGCAGCAACGGTTACTTCTTCTAGAGGAATGGCAACCTAAATGTGTAGAAGTGACGGATCATCCACATTCACGGCAACCACCTCTTCTTCTTGTTGTGTTGTTGTTGAAGGAGCAGCCATGTCCATAGCGTACTCTGTTGAAGAGGACAGAGCCAGTTCTGAATCATCTGATCCATAGATAGATAGAAGATATATCACTTCTGTAGTCTTTTGTGGCCCGACTGGCTCTGCCTGTGACGCCATGGGAATTTTCCCTTTGTGAAGCTCCTCTGCATTGTCTGGCGCTGGTTGGCTTTGTCTGCTCTGCTTGATGGATTTTGAGCTTGTTGGCATGGGGCCGAGGACGTTGGTGCAGAGGGGGCAGCCATATGTGTTGTGCTTGGGATGACTGTAGGAAAGTTCTCCCCTTCTTGACGATTTTGAGGACGAGACTCATCTGGGTCCTCATCATCGTCAATTCACCTCGTCTTTGACGGTTCTACACAAGGACATCTCTGTCGCTTTGGCCTCTCTTCCTCTGCTCGAGGCATCGATTTGACCATCTCCTCGATGGTCTTGAGGAGTTCATCAACTGCAACGCCAACCTTTCGTATTTTGTAGTCTGAATGGTAGTTGAATCATGCAAGAGTGTAGTTGATGTCCTTTGTTGCTTTTGTGGCTTTGTTATTGAAATCCGCAATGAAGTCCGCTACCTTCTGTAGGAGCCTATCACCCAGAGCATTCAGGCGCTCTGTGTGACATAGTCCACAGGTACATTCATAGGTATGAGGGCCTGGTTGTTAAGAGGTATAGACGCCTCAACCATTTGTATATATGTGATGACCTGTTGTAATATTTCTGTATTGTGTACCGTCAATTCCTTGAGGGTATTGATATGGGAAGCATTTGTCGTAGACTCGGCTCTTAGTACTGCCAAGGATGCTCGTATCTCATCCAGCGCAGGTGTAGAAGGAAACGGCTCTGCATAGGCCATGATGAGTTTTAGTTCTTCCAAGGAGCACCGCATAGAGGTGAAAAAATGGAACTCTTCCCTAGTGACATATGTAGGTGGTGTAACCACCGGCTCAACACATGGGCCAGAGTGAGTCCCCGTTCCAGGGACGCCTTCATTCACGACTAGATTGACGTTAGTCAGGGAAGGACTTCTAGAGGATCCTCGTGGTTCTCCTTGAGGAGAATTCACTACCTCTGTTTTGTCAAGGAGATGATCCAAGGCTGGTTCAGAGCCAGCCAGAGGGCTCTCCATGAGTGGGCTAAGAGACCGGTCGAGAGTCTTGAAGCCAAGTGCACCTAGTCCTTGCTCTGAACAAGGTTGGGAATCTACTCGTGGAGAGGAAACAAATTCCTTTGTAGGGGAAAGTAGCATGATATGGGAGACATATCACTTATGTTTTCAAAGGTTGCACCCTTTTGAGAGGGTGTTCCCTGTGGTTAGGCTTCCCTTTGGCTGATGTAACCAGAGGCAGATGCGACCTCTAGTTGGATAGGCTGGTTAGGGTTCAAGGTAAATCTAGTGTGCCTATTTAGCCTAGGCGTTGGCACTGGGAGTTGTGGAGGTAAATCTAGTGTGCCTATTTAGCCTAGGCTGCTCTGGCTCGCCCATAGGCTGAGCAGCTGCTGCACCTCCTCCCTCTTCTTCCTCCTCGCTCTCCTCTTCTTCTTCCTTACTTTCTTTTTCTTTCTCACTCTCTTCTTCTTCACTCTCATCCCCTTCTTCCTCACTTTCCTCGCTTGTGAAAGTCCTTGCAGCATCGTCGTAGTGCTCTTGGTCATCCCCTTGGTTTGGACTAGAGGAGTGAGCCAAGGTTTGACAAGCCTCTTCTTTTGCTCTGAGTCTAGCCTCTTCCCTCGGACGAGCGATCTCTGCTTGACGAGCTTTTTCTGCTAGCTCTGCCTCTACTCTAGCACGAGCAAGCTCAGCCAATCTCTCTTGCTCTGCTCGCTCTGCCTCTTTTTTTTTCTTTTTCTCCCTCTCAGCTCTCTTTTTCCTTGCATCCTCTCTTTTTCTTTCTTTCGCTCTCTCTTGCTCCACTTGCATCCTTTCTTCCTCTGCTCTCATTTTCTCTCCACCTGCTCTCACCGTCTCACCCTCTGCTTGAGGCCTTGAGGTGTCCTCAGTCCTCTCTTCTTCCTCGGCTGTTCCTATGCGTAACGGGGTTCGAGACACTGGTTCTAGTGTCTCGCGTATACGTCTGTACGCTTTTCTAATCTCCTTGGACTTCATATAGCTCATGAGCCTCTTTGGAATAGGCCTCTCTGCTTCATAGCCCTCCTTGTTTACTGTTGGTGTGTATGTAGTGAGCATGTTTACCTTGTGAGGAGGTAAATGACCCACATCAATATTGTTGTCGTCGACAGCTGGTCTTAGGACAAGACCCAATAATCGTGGAAATAATAGAGACGACAGTTGTCTTCCTTTGGCTACTTCTTGACAGTTCTTGGCCATGACATCCTTGAACTCTGTGTAGAGTATCAAGGAGTAGTCGAGAGATAAGTCAAAGAAGATTCGATAGACGATCTGAAGAACATTTGTGGAGCACATGTCGAGGCTCCCTATCTTCCCTGTCAGCGATTTGTTGACCAATGTGATAAGTGTATTCCACATTGGTGGTAGGTATTGACGGCGATACTGTGACGGGTATGGAATGGCCTTGTTGTACCCCAAGAACTTCAAGATGGCCACTATCTCATCCCTAGATGGGAGAGGGGCTTACTCAGAAAGTTGTAAATCTGTTTTCGTTGAGATTTCAAGAACCCATGAAAACATTGATCTGGAAATTCGAACAGTGACAAACTCGTTTGCTAAGGAGACGTAGAAATCTCCAACTATTCCTCGTTGAGATTCAGTAACGGCGCAAGATTGCCAATATTCTTGGATGTACCTTTCAGGAACAAGGTCATCCGTGTTTTTCAAGGCTGGGTTTAAGAAGTGGTTTTGGAGGATACTGATGACGGGATGGTATTTGGTGTCGAAGTTTTCAAGTCGGAGGTTTAGGGCATGGTTATTTGGTTTGATAGAAAGAGGAACTAGGTTTTGACTAGTATCTTCCATAGTTTTGTGGGTTGTGGTATGAGTTTGGGAGTTTCCATATTCTGAGGAGGACATGGTTGCAGGTTTTGGGTTTGAAAGGAGATGAAACAATTTCTAGGGTTTCAAGAAGCAGTTCTTGAATTGAGTTATGGGATGGAGTAAAGGATTTTTGGTACTTACTTCTCAAACAGGATGAACGGTTGAAGACTGAATCGATCCTTGAACACTGGTTTGAGAGCTTGAAGTTGTGGCAATGGCGGTTGAAGGTTGAAAACGACGGGAGTTCTTGAAATTTTCTGTAAGCGTAAAAGATTAATTTGGGGGTAAATGTTTTTTAAATAGATTAAAATAAAAACACTTGAGTGTTTTAGCGTCCCAAACGTCAAGTAAAAACTGAACCGGTTTTCTCACAGCCTGTGAGGGCGCGCCACGTGGATTGCCAGCTGCAAGTGGCGCTTGTTGATCACAGATATCTCAATAACACTAGATTATTAGTGTTATTGAGATATCTGGGATCAACAATTGGTATCAGAGCCTATTGATTGATTATCCAATCAAAACGATCTTTTAAAATCTCTCAATATTTTAATCTTCTTTCTCATCAAAAATTCTCTCTTCTTCTTCAAAATCTCCAATGGCCAACTGGAATTCCGCTTACAATGTTGGTTCCCTCACAAAGCCTCCAACTCTTCAACGAGAGGAATATCCTTAATGGAAGATCAGAATGGTAAATTTTCTTGAGGGAATGGATAGGAATCTCCTGCGATCGATACAGGAGGGTCCCTACATTCCTCAAACTCTAGTTCCAGGAGTTCCAGGAACAAGTACCACAGCTGAAATTCCAGCATATTACATGCCTAAGGATGAAAGAAATTSGGAYGAAGATGATAAAGAAAGAGTCGAAACTGACAGAAAGGCCAAAAGATTGATAATCATGGCCTTACCCAATGAAATCTTCAATCCCTCGAAACATGCTCCACTGCGAAAGAATTTTGGAACGAATTGGCAAGTCAACTGGAAGGAGGAGCAAAGACGAAGAAAAATCGTAGAGCACAATGTCTCAACGATTACACCAA
>NC_037539.1:32429372-32430987 GCF_001531365.2 Cynara cardunculus var. scolymus
CAATGTCGTAGAAACGATATCATCAGAACCAAGGAAGAAAACAATGTTTTATTCCTGAAAAGTCTAGGCGATGAATGGACTCAGCTATCCATGTCTCTACAAGCAAACCAAGACTTAGATGGCTGGTCTCTTCATGACGTGTATGGAATTCTCGCAGCACAAGAGAGCGATATTATGAAGAAAAAGGTATCCATTGGAGGACCTCTTGCTCTTGCTGCTGATGAAAAAGAAAAATCAAGGACTCCTGTCAAAGAACACAAGAAGAAAGACAAGAAAGCATTGCTGGTAGAATCAGAATCTGAAGAGGAAACTTCTGAATCAGATGATGAGATTAAAGCTTTCGCCAAATCATTGGCCTTGATTACAAAACAATTCCAAAAGAAGTTCATCAGAAAACCTTACGAACAAAAAGAGTTGAAAAGGGAAAGGTACTAGTCATCATTTGATAGAAAGTCATCCAAATTTCATCAAAGGGAAGAAAGAAGAGATGGAAGAGAAGAACGGGAAGAGAGAAGAGAAGAAAGAAGAGAAGAAATAAGAGAGGAAAGAAGAGAAGACAAAGAATGAAAGAAAAATGACCTTCGATGCTTCAAATGCGGAAAACTTGGTCACTTTTCCAAAGAATGCAAAGGACGACTGATCAAGGACGCTGATTACTATAAGAATAAATACAAGTATAATTCAAGAGAGCGAAGCTTGATGGCCGAAAAGGAAAACTGGGTGTCTGATTCTTCATCAGACGATGAAGATAAGCACTCATCTGTCTAGTGGCCACGTCCAATGCAGAATCCGCCTCCAACTCTGATGACCAGGTATGTGAGTCTTACTCAAATGAAACCAACTCTGTTCCTTCAGAACTAGAGTTAAGGGTAATCCAGCTTTCAGAAGATTTCTTGAAACTAAAAGAAAATTTAAGTTTTGAAAAATCTGAAAGATTAAAAGCGGAAAAAGAAGCAAGTTTCTAGAAAAGAGAAACTGATCTTCTAACCGCAGAAAAAGATGATTTAGCAAAAGAAAAGACTCGCATAAGCACTCTTAAGAAATCAGAAGAAGGTAAACTTCTGGAATTGAACAAGCGTATAACTAAGTACCTTGAAAAGAAAACTAAGGCCTTAAAGGAATCTGAGGCAGAAAGACTGAATTTAGTAGCTCTTAAAGATTTATTTCAAAAGGAGCGAGAAATTCTTCATCAGAAGCTTCAAACCAATGAACTTCTGATGAAAAAGTATAAAGATGCACAAGAAGTTTTTGAAAAACTAAATGGCCAAAAGGATAAGCAAGGGATCAGATTCAATGAATTAGATTCATTCATCGACTCAAAGAAATCCACCCTTGAATCCACTTTCAAACTTGGATGCATTCAAAAACCCGACTTCTCTCCAAAACAAAAAGCAAGTTTCAAGAGAGTTAAAGTCGATGGAAAAACTATCGTTTCAAGACAGGACTTTGAAAATGTGGCTTACGAGAACAGTATTTGTGAAAATCTTGATGAAAGAAATGACATTTCCAAACCAGAGATTGTTGAAAACTCTATTGAAAAACCAGAATCTCTGAATGTCAAATCTATCTCATTAGAAAGTATTGTTGATGAAAAGGAAAATCCAAATGAGGAACC
>NC_037539.1:32433032-32434830 GCF_001531365.2 Cynara cardunculus var. scolymus
TGAGCTTATCAACCACAGAAGACCAAACGTCAAATATTTTCATATCTTTGGGTGCAAATGCTTTGTACTCAACGATAGAGAATATCTTGGCAAGTTTTACAAGAAAGCTAATGAGGGAATCTTTCTGGGCTATTCTCAAACCGCCAAAGCTTACAGAGTATACATCAAGAGGACCAGAATAGTTATTGAAAGCATCAATGTGCCATGTGATGACTCTACTCCAATGACGTCTGGACAAAACAGTTCAGAACTCGGCCCTCAAAGAAGAGCATCTGATTCATCACTTGGTAATTTTAACCAGAGCCCCTCTGGTTCAAAGCAAATACTTGGTAATTTTAACCAAGTCCTTTTTCTCCCACCCAGAGCCTCTGGTTATATAGACCATAGTCTCTGGTTTATTGCAAAGACCAGCGCCTCTAGACTCCAAAACTTTGAGATATCAATGTCTCAATCCTTGGATTATTGCATTCTCTCTCATCTTTTCTAACTAGAGCCTCTGGTTCCAAAGACCAGAGCCTCTGGTTTCCCTACACTTGCAATATTTTTTTCTTTCCCAACCAGAGCCTCTGGTTCCAAAGACCAGAGCCTCTGGTTTCTTCATTTGCTTGCTATATATTCTTTTCTTACAACCAAAGCCTCTGGTTCTAAAGACCAGAGCCTCTGGCTTTAGTTTATTTGAAAGCACGTCTTAACCATTTCCCCTCATACTCCCTTTTCATTGTTTTTATTCCCAACCAGAGCCTCTGGTTATAAAGACCAGAGCCTCTGGATTCAAAGTCTTTGTCACCAGAGCCCCTCTGGTCTCAAAGATAATTCTTTTTCCTTGTTCATAACTCATTGCCTTCTCAACCAGAGCCTCTGGTTCCATAGACCATAGCTTCTGGTTTCAATGTCCTTGAGTTTTTCAAAAACCTTGCCTCTCAACCAGAGCCTCTGGTTCTAAAGACCAGAGCCTCTGGATTTGTTCTCTTTGAAATCCTTACTTGGCATATGATTCTCTCAATCAGAGTCTCTGGTTGTATAAACTAGAGCCTCTGTCTCCTAAACTTCTCATACTTTATCTAAGTAAAGGGGAGTCTTTGATTTTAATCCATATGCATCATTTGAGGGGGAGCAAAADTTTACTTTTRTAAACTTGCATTTTCCATCCAGAGCCTCTGGTTCTACTATCCAGAGCCTCTGGTCACATAAAATGCTATATATAAATATAAAACCAGACCTCCTCTAGTTTTATAACATGGATTGCCATATTTCACCAGAGCCTCTGGTTTGTTAACCAAAGTCTCTACTTCATCCAAATCCAACATTACTACTTGTCTTCATCGACATTACAACCAGAGCTCCTCTGGTTCCCCACCCACTTTGTCATACATAACCAGAGCTACTCTGGTTCCATGAAAATACATTTTACAATAAACTCATCTTAACTGAAACCATTTTTAAGATTATACAAAATTGCAGCTTTTGTGACTAAAAACTATACAACAAGGGTTTTTAGAAGACCAAAACTTCGTAATAAGTATTAATCTTACAATTAGATGAGATTTTGAATAAATTTATCTTTAGGAAACGTCTTCACCAAGATATTATTTGGAATGACTTTTCATTTCAAATATCTCATGACGTTACTCAAATCACGCACCTGACACCATACAGGCTGTCCCCCATGAGCCGTTTCATTCTTTTTCCTCCCTTACCCCAGGCTGACACGTGTCCACYACATTAATGGCATGTCCTATCCAGACGACTCACGTTCATCCAATAGAACCCATTTTCATGATTATTATATTATAATAAT
>NC_037539.1:32434932-32448779 GCF_001531365.2 Cynara cardunculus var. scolymus
TTCTTTACGCCTTCAAAACTTCCAACAAAACTAAGACGAACTCAAAACCTGTAACTTCATCAAAAATGGCCTCATCCGCTTCTGACGAATCCAAGAACAATGACAGCCGCATCCAATCCACCGGCACCGACAGCCGCACAATCGTCTTCTTGCCCATGAAACCCAATAACCACATGATTGAATTGCGCAACACCCTTTTGGATGAAAGGTTTGCGATAACGATTGAGTTCTTCAAGAACTGCATCCTACTTCCTGCCTTAACTCTTGTGAACCCAAACGTACCCATAAAGTACGTTCAACAGTACTGGCAGACTTGCGAATTTGATCCTCCAAGTCATGGAATAATGGGAGACATAGACGCTCCAAATGACATGGTTTGCTTGGTAAAAATATCACGAGCAAAGGTTTCTAAGGTTTTGTGCATTCTCACAAGAAAGGAACTAGGGATCGCGCAATATGATGAACCACCTTCCTCCGACGACATCCTAAGGTGCGTGAAGATGCTAGGGTACAATTGTGAACTGCGAAACATCTCAGATTTCAAAAGACAATTCCTCCTTCCAATGTGGAATTTGTTCTTTTCCATCCTGAATCGATCCCTCACCTATAAGCTCGGTTCCCTTGACCAATGAAATCTCAACATAATGACAATTATGTATGGGCTTTTCTTCAACCTTAATCTTGACTACGCCTTCCACATCTACCACGAGATTCATGCGGCCGTCATCAAAAAGTGTAAACTTCAAGCCGCGGGAAAGCCATTATCTGCTGTTCTCTTCCCTCGCTTCCTTGCTTTTTTTATTAGGGACGCGATGGTGCAACATGGACTACCTGTTGTGGAGCCCTTCACCCCAAACTACAAGATGCAAGGACATCGCCCAACACTCTCGAAGGAAGGATACACCACAAACCGTCCGCTGTCCTGGGCTATGCTCACTATCATTCGATCGACAAGTGAGATACGCCAAGCCTATGAACGCTCCATGTTGTCCCAAACACTCAGGGCAGCTACCCCGGAGCACTTAGAGTCGTCCCCCCTCCAAGCGAGGGAGCACAAGCATCGTCTTCATCGGATGATTATGATGATGATGCTAGTGCTTCCCCCGGCCTTCACCAAAATATTCCCCACCCTCCTACCCAAAGGGCAACCACATCTACTACCCCTGGCGATCAAAGCTAAAGGGGTATTGAAACAGGACGACCCAGTCCCACCCAAACCCAAGCCAGCCATCCAGAGGCCATTCTTCGGGCCTCTGGAGATGAACAAACCGAGGAACCTCATATCCCATTACCCCTCTCTCAACAAAGAGGTGATGAAGAAACAAGAGCCCCTTCGCCTCAGGGCTCGCCATAACCCCACGCACACACAAAAGCATTCGTTGCTTCTGACATTGATCCCATAGATCGTTCAAAGCGATCTTCAATTCTTGCACCTCTCCCCTCGGTATTTGATCTACCAAAAGGGATACACATTCGCTTCACTTGGCATCGTACAAGGGATTATGGAGAACCAACCCTCACCCGATACCCCAGACCTCCATCAATCCCTTGCCATCCTCCAACGCCACTTAAACTAAATCGATACCCAAACCCAAACCAACTCATCCTGCTTTCAAATCCTCTAACAAACAGTAACCCAACACCACAATACCATATCATCCTTAGCCACCCAACGAAACCAAATACTAATCCAATCCATAGCCACCCTCACGGCTCAGGCAACTAAGGCCGACGAAAACCTAACCTACATCATCACCCAACTCCAAACCATCCTTCACAATCTTCATCAACTACCATCCTCCATCACCTCCCAAATACCTCACCCTCAACCTTCATCCACATCTTCCATCGATGAAACCCTTGCCACCCTCACCACGCAAATGGAAACCATAAAAACAACCCTCAACCAATTACCCGTCACCATACTTGCCCAACTCCCACCACAAAACCAAACCCCACATCCTTCACTGCAGAGGTGAGGAATCTTCTTGCTAACCTTCCCCCACCCCCATCATCTGCCACAACCTCTGTGCCACCTCCTCCCTCTACTGGCACAGACTTTGCTACCAGAGGCAACCTACGGGCTCTGTCCAAGGCACTTATCTCATGTGTCAATGAGATAAGTGCAAAGTTCGCTGCTCGATCCGTTGAACCCACCATTGTGCTAACGAAGAGTTTACAACACCAGCAAGAACGAACAAACACTCTCCTTCACACAATGGAAGAATGGCGCAGAAAGGATCGAGTATGCACTCTCGCATCCCACATTCGAATGTGGAAAAAGAAGAATAGATCAAGAGTATCATGCTCTTCCAGCCGCCCCTACAAACGCCCAAGGCATGAAGAACAAGACCCCGATGATCAAGGTCTTGGACCTCATGAGGGGGAGACAGAGGTGGCGGCTACTCAACAAACAGGATCCGCTGCACCACAACAACCATCACCACAACAACCACCATCAACCCAACAAACCCAACCAAGGGAACCAGAGGCTTTGCCCTCTGATGAAGATCAAAATATCCAAGTTCCCTCAGCCACAATACCAGACCCCATCGTGTTGAGTTCATCAACCGATGAAGAACCAAAAACACCACCTACAGAACCCAACCAAACCTTCACTCCCTCACCCACAACAAACCTACCCTTAACACCTTCTCCAACACCTCGACCCTTCACTCTTACCTCACAACAAGAACCCACAAAAACCCAACTATCGCCTCAACGACCCCAAACCCAACCAGAAACCTCTCAACCACTTGAAACTGAACCAACCAAAGAAAACTCACCCTCCTCCCATACACAACCCCAAGCTAAGACACAACCCTCAACCCAACATCCTGTGGTGCATGCGGACATCCCTTCTTCCTTGAGGCATCCTCCACAAGGCCTGGTGGACGAAATAATTCAAAGCATGGAGTCAATGAGGAGAATACCTCAATTGCCGCCCAAGGAACCAATAATGATGGAAAACATCCATCAATACATGTACCAAGAACGCAAAGAAAGCCTGTCAACCAATCCTCCAATCCTATCGCCACAGTCTTTGAACCTTCTACATCATCGTTTCATAAGACAGACTTGTTGGACCGATCTAGGGAACCGCACACGTGATATTGTCTGCTTTGGGTTTGACCAACCCCTCACGGCAATGCTTCACTTGTAGGATTAAGACTCCCACTTTCTTATAAGGAAGCTGAATCCCCCGAGCCTCACCGATGTGGGATGCTCCTACATTGCTACAGGAGCGTTGGGTTTGAGAATCGCAGATTTGACCGGCTTGAGGGAATGATGAGTTTTTCGGACCCAACATTCCCTCCCCCCCACATTGGTGCGGCCCTAGCTCTGATACCAATTGTTGGACCGATCTAGGGAACCGCCCACGTGATATTGTTCGCTTTGGGATTGACCAACCCCTCACGGCTTTAAAACACATCACTTGTAGGAGTAATACTCCCACTTCCTTATAAGGAAGCCGAATCCCCTTAGCCTCACCGATGTGGGATACTCCTGCATTGCTACAGGAGCGTTGGGTTTAAGAATTGCAGATTTGACCGGCTCGAGGAACGATGAGTTTTTCGGACCCAACAAGACTACTCAACCACCTCAAGCTGTCTTTTTGAATGATGGAATAAGAAGAGTCATAGACTTAAAGATAAAGTCATTTGCCAACAGAGACATACGCTACATCGAGTTCAATGTGGAAAGAGCCCATGGGGTAGTTAGCGTGTTCAACGAGAACGATCTCATCAACCTCAATCCATATGACTTGATTAAGTTACATGCCTACACAACTCAAAGGCAAGATCGTGGGATACGATTTGGAATGGCAAACAGAGCCATTGTCAAGACAATGGAGTCCCTGCTGAAGCATCAAGCCAAAAGCGATTTTGAAATTACTCTTAGGCTAGGCATTGAGAGGTTATCATGCGCTCCTCCAAATGAATATTTTCAGGGCTTGCAGGAGATACGTTCTGCTTCAGTTCTTACTCAACTTAAACTCGGACTTGTTTACAAAAATGAGTTTGGGGTTAAAAAGTTCTTTAGATTGACTGAAGACTTCAAGTATTCAACAGATATACTTGAATGGTTTCAGAAAAACATTAGAGAAAGATTGGGCAGACACCATGTGCCAAGGGAAGAGGGGAGTCATCTCATACATGAGATATCAACCATCATTGCTTATCGAAGACTACTCTTGCGCTTCAAAGAGATATACTCAGGTAGCTAGTGATGGGATGAAATTTATGCTTATAATGTCTTGATATAATTTGTTTCCAGTATTGTAAAGAAATTTCATCATCAAATAAAAATTGGAGTTTGATGTTTTTCTACTAGACTAGTGTTTGTTCTTCACATATGTGTCTAGATTAGACTTTTTTGTTTTTTCATTACTTAGGGGGAGATTGTTAAACCTCACAATGCAAAATGTAAAAAGTAATGAAAAACAACACGTGATGAAGAACCAGAAGACCAATGAAGACATCAAGGCAAAATCGACTAAGTCTKGAATTCAACCATTGGATCGATGGATAGTTCAACCATTGGACCGATGGACAAGTTCAAGCATTGGACCAATGGACAAGCTCAACCAGAGGACCAATGGACAGGTCCAAGGATGCGATGGAAAGAGTATCCTTATTGATCCTCTAGACAAGCAACTCTTAGAAGATTTTCCAGCACATCATCCAAGCATGCAATGAAGATTTGAAGATAAGAATGAAGTCATCATATCATTAATAACAGCTGGAGATGACAAATCAACAGCTAGAATTCTAGTTTATCTTATTGTTAATGATTATCCATGAGAAAGATAAACCCTATCTATTAGCTAGACGATTTGCTAGAAAGTAGCATTAGATAGTTATCTTCTTAATAGTCATTTATTATAAATAGATGAATAGATCTATTGTAAAAATAAGGCTTTTACTCTTTGTTTTACGTTTATGAATCTATAAAGTAAAACCTTTGAAGCTCAAAATTGTTCTTAAGCTTTCTTATTTTATTCTTGAGACTTCATAACTTTCTTCTTTAAATCACTATAATTTGGTTATTTATAACTAGATTATTAGTGTTATTGATAGATCTTGGATCAACACACCAGATTCCAAATTTTCATTGGATGATGAATTCTTACAATACTGGAAGCAAAAGACATTTCATATTAAGGAAAAAAAATTTAAAACTCCATTCATGATCTACCTTGAGATATATCCCAGAAGTGCAAGAGAAGTCTTCGATAACTGAGGACTGTCGATATATCATGAATGAGTTGATTCCCATCTTCTCTTGGCACATGGGATCTGCCCAGTCTTTCTCTGATAACCTTCTGAAATGACTCAAATGTATCGGTTGAATACTTGAAGGCTTCAGTTAGGCTGAAGAATTTCTTTACCCCGAACTCATTCTTGAAGACAAGTCCAAGCTCTGGTTGAGTTAAGACAGAGGAAGATCTCTTCTCCTACTGGCCAGGAAAGTCTTTATTGGATGGGGTGCAGGAGAGTCTTTCGATACCCAAATGTAGAGCAATTTGAAAATCATTTTTGGCTCTGTGATTCACCAGGGTCTCCATCGTCTTCACTATCGCTCTGTTTGCCACCCCAAATCTTATTCCTTGATCCTGTCGCTAAGCTGTGAACGCATAAAGTTCGATCAAGTCATAGGGGTTGAAATTGATCAAGTCATTATTGTTGAAGACACAAACCTGACCGCGAGCTCTCTCCATAGTGTACTCGATATATCTTATTGCTCTATTGGTGAAGGTCCTAATTTTTATATCCATTACCTTCCTTATCCCATCGTTTGAGAACACAACTTGTGGTGGTTGGGTAGTCTATCTAACAAATCGATGATGTAGGAGGTCCATGGATTCTGGTGAAAGAATTGGAGGATTGAGGGACACGCTTTCATCACGATCGTGGTACATGTATTGATGGATATTCTCCATCATTATGGGTTCCCTTGGTGGTATCATTGGACGTCTCCTTAGCGACTTCATGTTCTGTATTATTTCATCGACTAGGCTCTACGGAGGATGCCTAGATGAAGAGTGAATGTCCGCTTGCACCGTGGTTGGTTTGGTTGGGGGTGTTTTTGGGTAGAGGGTTGTGTATCAGTTGGGGGGTGTGTATCGGTTGGCAAGAGGATGGTTTCTTGGGTTAGATCAGGTTCATCAGGTTTGGTGATGAAAGGTTGTGTATCGCGAGTGGTTGGTGATGGGGTAAATGGTAGGTCTGGTGTTGGTGATGGAGTAAAAGGTGGGTTGGTTTTTGTTGGTGAGGTCGATGGATTTTCATCGGTTGAGGAACTCAGCACGATGGGTTCAGGTGTGGTAGCAAGGGGAACATGTACATTAGGTACATCGTCAGAGGGCTGAGCCTCTGGTTCCTTTGCTTGGGTTGATGGGGATTGTTGTGTTTGGGGTGATGGAGATAGTAGGTTTTATTGTTGGTGATGGGATGTTGAGGGTGCAGCGGACTCCATTACTTGTGGAGTGGTGGCCTGTTTCTCCCCCTCATGAGGATCGAGACCTTGATCATCCGGGTTTGGATCCTCATGCCTTCGACGTTTGAGGGGGCGGCTTGATGAGCAGGAGGCCTTTGACCTGTTCTTCTTCCAAAGTCATATATGCTCGGCCAAAGTACGCACCCGATCCTTGTTGCACCGGTGTTTCATGGTGCGAAGGAAAGTGTTTGTTCGATCTTGTTGTTGTACTAGACTCTTCCTCAGCGTAATGGTATGCTCAACCGACCTGCCAGAAAACTTTGCACTTATCTCATTGAATGATGAGATAAGTGCCTTGGATAGAGCCTGAAGGTCGGCTCTGGTGGCAAAATATGTGCTTGATGTGGGTGGTGGTGGCACAGAGGTGGTGGCAGATATTGATAGAGGATGGGGAAAGTTGGCGAGGAGATTCCTCATCTCTGCAGTGAAGGAGGAGAAGGTTGCATCAAAGGATGGGCCTGTAGAGGTGGTGGAGGTTGGGGTATGTTGGCTAGTATAGTGGCTGGGAGTTGGGTTAAGGTGGTTTGGATGTTGGTCATTTGGGTGGTGAGGGAGGTGAGGATTTCATCGATTGATGAAGATGTTTGTGGAGGTGTTGGTTAAGGGAGTTGGGTGATGATTGTGGCAGGTAGGGCGTTGAGGGTTTGGAAGATGGTGTTTATTTGGGTGGTTATGGTGGCTATGGTCTCATCATTCACAGTTTCCTAGGCCGTGATGGTGGCGATTGAGTGGATGAGGAGTTGGTTTCCTTGGGTGGCAAGGGAGGAGGTGGCATTGTGGTGTTGGATTACGGTTTGTTGGAGCATTTGGAGACGGGTGGTATTGTCTCTGGTTTGGTTGGCAAGGGTGGTGAGGGTCTGTTGAAGGGTGCCAAGGGATTGTTGAAGGGTGGAGGTATCGATTGATGGTGGGTTGTTAACAATCCCTTGGATGATGAGTTTTAGGTCTTCCAAGGATCGCTGAACTAAGTCAACAAAGGCTTGGAACTCAGCCTTTGTGACCAGTTCTGCCGTTGGGGTAACCCTGCAGAAACGGATGCTGCAGGTTGAGCCTCTGCTCCTGAGGCGCCTTCAATGCCTTGTGAAAATGTAGGTCTTGAAGGACTTCCATCATGTCCTTGATAGCCCTCAAGTGAGGAGCTATATCCAGATATTGCGACAACTTCTTCTTCTTCCTTGGCTTCAGAGGCCGGGTAAGAGAAGTGTGTTTCCCCTTCGCTAGATCAAGTATCGAAGGGGGTTGTGGTGCACGAAAGGAAGATCGCTTTGAACAATCTTGAGGTTCATCAATGGCAGAAGCAACACATGCCTCTGGGTGTGTGGTCGGTTGTGTCGAGCCTTGAGGCGATGGGGCTCTTATTTTTGCATCGCCTCTCTGTTGGGAGAGGGGCGATGGGTGTTGTGGTTCCTCGGATAGGTCATCTCCAGAGGCCCGAAGAATGGCCTCTGGATGGCTGTGTAGGATTGGACTGGGTGGTCCTTATTCAATACCCCTTTGGCCTTGATCGCCAGGGGTAGATGTGGTTATTACCCTTTGGGATGAGGGAGGGGGATTCTTTGAGTAGGGCCGGGGGATGCACGAGGACTGTCCTCATCATCATCATCTTCATCATCCGATGAAGATGCCTCCTGTGCTCCCTCGCTTGTTTCTGGGGACAGCTCTATTCGATCTGGGGTAGCTGCCCTTGGTTCATGGGACAGCAGAGAGCGTTCGTAGGTTCTGCGTATCTCATATCTCTGGAATGACACTGAGCATGGCTCTGGAGAAGGGTCTGTTGGTGGTGTATCCTTCCTTCGACAGAGTGGGTGCCATGCATTTTGAAGACGGGGGTGAATGGTTCTTCGGCCAAGAGGTGATGTTTCCTCATCGAATCCCCTATGAATAGAGCGAGGAAACGAGGAAACAGAACGAAGGTAAGGGGCTTGCCGGTCGCCTGGAGCTTGCATTTCTTGACTACGGCCGTGTGGATCTCATTGTATATATGAGAAAAGCATAGTCGAGAGGGATGTTGAAGAAAAGTACGTACATGATGGTCATGATGTTGATGTTGCCCTGGTCCATCGACTCCAGTTTGCAGGTGAGGGCCCTGTTCTAGATGGAGAAGAACATGTTCCAGATTGGCGGTAAACATTGCCTTTTGAAGTCGGAGGCATTGCGTAGGTCACGATTGTAACCTAGCATTTGGATGAACTGTAGGATGTCGGAGGTGGTGGGTGGCTCGGCATATTGCTTGATGCCGAGTTCTCGACGAGTGGGAATGCATAAAACTCGGGATACTTTTACCCCCGAGATTTTGAGCGAGCAAATCATGTCGTTTGGGGCGTCAATGTCCCCCATTAACCCATGGCTTTCAGGGTCAAATTCGCAGGTCTGCCAATACTGTTGGACGTACTTTAGTGGTATGTTGGTGTCAATAAGAGTCAATGCAGGGAGAAAAATGCAGTTCTTGAAGAACTCGATCATGACGGCAAACCTGTCATCGAAGAGGGTGTTTTGCAGTTCAATGGCATGGTTCTTGGGCTTCAATGGGAGGAATACGATGTTGCGGCTATCGGTACCGGTGGATTAAACGTGGTTGTCATTGTTATTGGCCTCGTGTGATACGAAGGAAGCCATTTGCACAGGAAGTTGCAGGTAAGTTCATTCGCCAAAGGCTGTTTGCAGGTTTTAGGAAGCGTAAAGAGTAAATGGAGGTAGAAGAAGGGTATTTATAGGTAGAGAGGAGGAGGGGGGTGGGGGGTATGGGGAATATGAACAAGTTTTCTTGATTATTATATTTAAATAATCATGAAAATGTGTCTCGGTTGGGTAAAAAGTGATTTGATTTGGAGATCGTAAGCTGTCTTGATTGTACGTGCCATTAATGTTGGAGGACACGTGTCAAGGCATGGTTAGGGAAGGGAAATTAGAAACGGTTCATGGGGAACAGGCTGTATATGGTGTCAGACGCGTGTGAGGATGATGTACGGATTATTTGAAATAAGAAATTATTCCAAATAATATCTCGTTAAATATTAATTCAAAAACAATTGAAATTTAAAATCCCATCTAATTGTAAGATTAATACGAATTACGTAGTTTTGGTCTTCTAAAAACCCATGTTGTATAGTTTTTAGTCACAAAAGCTACAATTTTGTATAATCATTAGAAAGTTTTTCAATTTTGATGGCTTTATGGATGAAAGTGATTTTGTTATGGAACCAGAGGAGTTCTGGTTTCTCATAACCCTTTTGATGGGAACCAGAGTTGCTCTGGTTGAATATCGATGAAGGAATTCATAGATAAAATGTTGGACTGTATGATTAAGAAGCCTTGGATGACAAACTAGAGCTTCTGAATAAGTATGGGCAATCCATTATGTAGAACCAGAGGGGCTCTGGTTAAAAGCACATGGTATTCATTGTTTATGTGTCCAAAGGCTCTAGATAGTAGAACCAGAGGCTCTGGTATGGAAAATGCATGAATAAAATGGAGCTCCATGATGAAAGAGTGGCTCCCCCTCAAATGGTGCATGAAGATTGATTGAGTTTTAAAAACTCCCCCTAGAACCAATAATAATGACGATTGAGGTGACCAGAGGCGCTGGTCTATACAACAAGAGGCTCTGGTTGTGAACGATGATGAAAGAAATGTATGAAATGTGGCTAAGTGTGTAAAAGGATATGCATATGAATGGGTCTTCGAGACCAGAGGGCTCTGGTTCCAAAGACAATTAATCAAGAGGCTCTAGTCCTTAGAACCAGAGGCTCTGGTTGCAAAGACAATGAATCCAGAGACTCTTGTCTTTAGAACCACAGGCTCTGGTTGCAAGGGCGATGAAAAGAAGTGTCAAAATATGGTTAAGTGCATGAGTGAGAAAAGGGGGGGGGGGGGGGGACTCTTCGGGTCTAGAGGGGCTCTAGTTACAAAGAGTATGAATCTAGAGGCTCTGGTCTTTAGAACCAGAGGCTCTGGTGGTCTTAGAGATGATTTAAAAGAAGAATGAAAGGGGAATTTAGCTTGCCAAGTCTTATTAGGAAACTGGAGGTCTCTGGTTGCAAAGGACTTCGAAACAAGAGGCTCTGGTCTTTAGAACTAGAGGCTCTAGTCTTTAGAACCAGAGACTCTGGTTATAAAGATGAAATGCGATGGAGTCCAAAAGGGCTCTGGTCTCAAAGGATGAGAATCCAGAGGCTCTAGTCTATAGAACCAGAGGCTCTGGTCTCAAAGAAAGAGAATCCAGAGACTCTGGTCTATAGAACCAGAGGCTCTGGTTGTGAAGGCAATACTTAGTGAATAAAAGCTAAGTATTTGCTTTGGACCAGAGGTCTCTGGGTCCAAAGGCGATGAAAAACTTTAAGCCATATTAAAAGATTTCTTCACGGCCAGAGGCTCTGGTCTTAGGAACCAGAGAAGTTCTGGTTTGGAGTACTTATTGATTATGGCTTCTTTCTATGTATCACTTGTAGGCATAACCATGAGATATTAAGAATCTCTGATTTAAGAATATTTATTCCTTTTAAGTGGTGAGATTCAGCATACCCATCTTGCTGACTAGGAATAAAAATCTTTTCTCATCAAGTGATTTTGTGAAAATGTCAGCAAGTTGAATCTCAGTGGGAACAAATTACATTTCTACATTACCTTTTTCAATATTGTCTTTCAGAAAATGGTATCTTACATCGATGTGCTTGGTCTTGGAATGTTGCACTGGGTTTATAGAGATTGTTATGGCACTCTTGGAGTCACAGAGGATGGGAATTTTGTCATAATCGAATCCATCGTCCTTAAGCTGAGTCTTCATCCAGAGAACTTGTGAACAACAACTAGAAGCAGCAATATATTCTGCTTCTGCTGTAGAGGTTGAGACACAATTTTGTTTTCTGGATGTCCAACTTACCAGCTTGTCCCCCAAGAGTTGACAGCTTCCAGACGTGCTCTTTCTATCGAGCTTGCAACCTGCATGATCTACATCTGTGTAGGCTATTAGATCAAAGCCATAGTTCTTTGGATACTAGAGACCCAATGAAGGAGTTCCTTTAAGGTATCTAAAGATCCTCTTGACTGCAGAGAGATGAGATTCTTTATGATTTGATTGATATCATGCACAAAGACATGTAACAAACATAATGTCTGGTCCACTAGCAGTTAGATATAGAAGTGATCCAATCATGCCTCTTTAGGTTGTTACGTCCGCAGGTTTGCCTGATGGATCAGCAAATAACTTAGCTTCTGTAGCCATAGGTGTTCTCATCGATGATGAATTTGACAGAGAATATTTCTTTAGAAGGTCAGTCACATATTTGGCCTGATTGATGAAAATTCCTTCTGAAGCTTTTTTTATTTGAAGACCAAGGAAGAAACTTAGTTCTCCCATCATGCTCATCTCAAATTTGCTTTTCATCAACTCTGAGAATTTTTTGCAATGTTTTACATTTGTAGAACCAAATATGACGTCGTCCACATATATTTGAATAAGTAAGATATCTATCACCTTTGTGCTTTTTGAGAAAGAGTGTTGTATTGATTGTACCTTTTTTGAATCCATTGTTGATGAGAAAGGTGGATAGTGTTTCATACCAGGCCCTGGGTGCTTGCTTCAGCCCATAGAGAGCTTTGTCCAGAAAGTAGACCTAATCTAGATGATTTCGATCTTCAAAGCCAGGGGAATGCTGCACGTATACTTCTTCTTGAAGTTTGCCGTTTAGGAAGGCAGACTTGACATCCATCTGATAAACATTGAAGCTTTTGTGAGCTGCATAGGCTAGGAATATCCGGATGGCCTGAAGTCTTGCGATGGGAGCAAATGTCTCATCATAGTCAATCCCTTCTTCCTGGCAGTAGCCCTTGGCAACAAGTCTGGCCTTGTTCCTTATGACTATGCCATCTTCGTCCTTCTTGTTTCTGAAGACCCATTTGGTACCACCCTATGGTCGTCTTTCCTTTGGATAGAGGCATGAGGGACCATACCTTGTTTCTTCCAAACTGGAGTAGTTCTTCTTGCATCGCGTCTATCTAGTTTGGGTCTTGAAGGGCTTCAGAAATTTTCTTTGGTTCTATCATACTAAGAAAGTTGGCGAAGAGCCATTCATTGGCAGTGACAGATCTCGTTTTGACACCAGATGTTGGATCACCAATGATTTGGTGGTGTGGGTGATCTTTTGTCCATTTGGTGCTTGATTGGGGTTCTGGAGCAACAGGATGTAGTTCTTCATCGGCTGATGGGACTGCTTGCTCCCCCTCGAAGAGATCATCTCCAGAGTTAGACTCTGGTTCTTGATCTTGATCTGAAGACACAGAAAAAGTAGAAGATGATGTAACATGAGTTTCAGTAAGAGATGTACCTTTAGCATTGGAGATTCATGTTCTTCATCGGTTCCGGAGATAGATTTTGCATTTTGTGCATGTCCAAAGTTTACTTCTTCGTTGAAGATGTCTTCAAATAATTGAGCTAACTCTGATTCATTGGGTTTGCCAATGATGAATCAGATGCTCTTCTTTGAAGTCCGAGTTCTGAACTGTTGTGTCCAGAAGTCATTGGTGTGGAATCATCAAAGGACACATTTATGGTTTCTATGACGATTCTTGTCCTTTTGATGTAGACTCTGTAGGCCTTGGCAGTTTGAGAATTGCCCAGAAAGATCCCTTCATCAGCTTTCTTGTCGAACTTGCCAATATATTCTTTATCATTGAGTACAAAGCATTTGAACCCAAAGAAATGAAAATATTTGACATTTGGTCTTCTTTTGTTAAAGAGCTCATAAGGTGTCTTCTGGTGCCTCTTGTTGATGATTGATCGATTCTAGGTGAAGTATGCAGTGGAAATACCTCCAGCCTTGAATGTGATGGGTAACTCCAATGAAGCAAACATGGTCCTTGTTGTTTCCACGAGGGTTCTGTTCCTTCGCTCCACCACTCCATTCTGTTGTGGAGTTCTAGCTGCTGAAAAGTTTTGTGAAATACCTTCACTGATGAGATATTCATTGATTCTTTCATTTTTGAATTCAGTTCCATTGTCGCTTCTAACCTTTATTAGTTTTCGTTGTAGAAGGACTTGGAGCCTTTTCATCACTCCAATGAGTAGGTCTGGAACATCTGATTTCTTCTTTACAAATTCAACCCAGATGTATCTGGAGTATTCGTCAACCAGTACTAACATGTACTTCTTTCCATAGAGACTTTGAGTTGATATAGGCCCACAGAGGTCTATATGTACCATGTCCAAGGGCTTGGTGCAGGAGGTTTTTGACTTGGTTTTATGTGAGGCCCGTCTTAGCTTTCCCATCTCACAGGCTGAGCAAAGATGATCTTTTTCGAATTTAAGATCCAGAATTCCCTTGACCAACTTCTGTGTGGCTAGTTTTCGT
>NC_037539.1:32448789-32482652 GCF_001531365.2 Cynara cardunculus var. scolymus
ATAGAGATTTCCTTCTCTTTTTGCCTTGATGATTGTTTGACCAGACTTTGTTTCTATGATACAGAAACCTTTGCGGAACCTGACTTCAAGACCCTTGTCGCAGAACTGGCTTATGCTTAGTAAGTTGTGCTTCAAACCTTCAACATAAGCTATTTTGCTGATGGAGATGTTGCCTTTGATGAGAGTGCCATATCCCTTGATTGTACCCTTGTTGTTGTCTCCAAAAGTCATAGAGCCTCCAAATTTTTTGATGAAGAAGGATAGCTGACTCTTGTCACCAGTCATGTGCCTGTAGCAACCGGAATCCATGTACCATGGTTGCACATGCTGGTCCTACAAGACAAATTAAGGGGTTTTAGGTACCTATTTCTTAATGGATCCATGTTTGTTCATAGGAGATACCACTCACTTTTCATCATCCTTTGAAGGCTTGGGTTTATTAGTATTTCCCTTGCTTTTGGATTTGGGCTTTTTCACGTTCTCATTTGTTTTAACTTTGTAGCGATAAACGTGTTGGGAGAATATCCAGTGATGTGTCAACATGTGATTCCTCAGGTTTTGTAAAAGAGCTAAACATTGACAATTATTGTATTTTGGGCATGAATGTCTAGCATTCTTTTTATTCGCTAAAAATAAAGAAGTTAATACAGGAGTTGTAAATACTGTCCTAGCATTGGTTGTTTTTACAAACTTCCTATCTAGTTCGGATTTTTTATGTGAAGGGGTCATTGCCTTTACTTATTTTCTCCTAAGGAAGGTCTGCTTTTCTTCAGCTGAATGAGAGGAAAAGTGGTGGTTAGTTTTCTCAGAGGCATGCCACTTATGTTTTTGCTCACGAGTAAACTTAATGAACTTAAAGAGTGTATTAGGGCCTTGTGAGTTATCTTTGGCAGAGTTGCTATTTCACATCTTTCCCTTTCCTTTGTCCGAAGATTTCATCGATGGTGGAACATCAGTTTTCATTGAGGATTCGAAGTTTTTAGGCTTTTTACCCTTAATGATTATTGGTGATTCACATACTGTTTCCTCTTCAGATTCGGAATCGAGAAAGTCTCTCGCTGATTCTCGAAATCAAAATTAGCATGGATGTTTTTGGGAGGTGTGGGTTTAGAGGTTGATGCTTCAAAGTGATCTATTTAAGGTTCCATCGGTTCCGACTTAGCTGAACTTTCGGTTTTACCCGGATGGTTCATCGACTCATCAGCTGATGGTTCCTCATTAGGATTCTTCTTTTCATCAACAGTACTTGATGATGAAGTGGAATTGACACCTAGAGACTCTGGTTTGACCATAGGGTTTCCATCGGTCTCTGATTTATAGGTGTCATTCCTTTCATCAGTATTCTTACATGTACTACTCTCGTACACCACATTTTCAAAATCCTATCTTGAAACGACAGTTTTTCCATCGACTTTAACTCTTTTAAAATTTTCTTTTGGTTTTGGGAAAAAGTCGGGTTTTTTAATGCATCCAAGTTTGAATGTGGATTCAAGGGTGGATTTCTTTGGTTCGATGAAGGAATCCAATTCTTTGAATCTAATCCCTTGAGTGTTCGTTTGACCATTTAACTTATCATAAACATCTTGGGCATCTTTCTATTTCTTTATCAGAAGATCATTGGTTTGAAGCTTCTGGTGAAGAATCTCCCGTTCCTTTTGAAAAAATCTTTAAGAGCAACTGAGTTTAGTCTCTCTGCCTCGGATTCTTTTAAGGCCTTAGTTTTCTTTTCTAAGTCTTTGGTTACTCGCTTGTTTATTTCCAGAAGTTTTTCTTCCTCTAATTTTTTAAGAGTGGTGATGCGAGTCTTTTCTTTCATCAGATTATCTTTTTCTTCGGTTAGAAGATTAGTTTCTCTTTTGTAGAAACTAACTTCTTTTTCAGCTATAAGTCTTTCAGATTTTTCAAAGCTTAATTTCTCTTTTAATTTAAAGAAATTCTCAGAAAGTTTTATCACCCTTAACTCTAACTCAGATGGAGCAGAGTTGGTTTCATTGGAAGTAGACTTACATACCTGATCATCAGAGTTAGAGGCAGATTCTGCATTGGATGTGGCCATTAGACATATGAGTGCTTTGTCTTCTTCATCGGATGAAGAATCAGACACCCAGTTTTCTTTCTCAGTCATCAGGCTTCGCTCTCTAGGATTGTACTTGTATTTATTCTTGTAGTAGTCAGCATCCTTTACCAGTCGTCCTCTGCATTCTTTGAAAAAATGACCGATTTTTTTGCACCATAAACAGCGGAGGTCATTTTTCCTTCCATCTCTGTCCTCTCTCTTCTCCTCTCTTCTATCTTCTCTTCTTTCTTCTCTCTTCTCTTCCATCTCTTTTGTCTTCCCTTTGATGGAATTTAGATGGCTTCTTTTCATAGGATGGCTGGTACCTCTCCCTCTTGAACTCTCTTCGTTCATAGGGTTTCTTGATGAACTTTTTCTGGAACTGCTTTGTTATGAAGGCCAGAGATTTGGCAAAGGCTTTGATATCATCATCTGATTCAGATGTTTTATCTTCAGACACTGATTCCACCACTAGTGCTTTCTTTCCCTTATTGTGGTCTTTGGTGGAGGTCCTTGAAACTTCCTTTTCTTCAGCTGCTAGAGCCAGAGGTCCACCGATGGACACCCTTTTCTTCAAGATGTCGTTCTCTTGTGCAGCAAGTATTCTGTATACGTCATGGAGTGACCAGCCGTCTAGGTCTTGATTTGCTTGTAGGGTTGTGTCCATTCATTGCTGAGACTTTTAAGGAATGAAACATTGTTTTCTTCCTTTGTTCTGGAGATATCGTTTCGGCGATATTGATTAATCAATGTTTTGAAACAATCATACGTCTTCCGAATCGGTTCATCAGGAAGAGCCTTGAAGTTAGTGTATTCATTGAGACATTGAGCTCTACGATTCTTCTTTGTTTTTGCCCTCCTTCCCATTGGCTTGCCAGCTCATCCCATAGTTCCTTGGCTGTGGAACATGCGTCAAGGGGTTGAAAGATTTCATTGGGTATGGCCGTAATTACTAGTCTCTTGGCCTTTTGGTCGGTCTCAACCCGCTCTGTGTCATCTTCATCCCAATTTTTCTCGTCCTTGGGCATGTAGTAGGCAAGAATTTTTGCTGTTGTATTTATTCCTGGAACTCTTGGAACAAGAGTATGTGGAACATAGGGACCCTCCATGACAGATCGTAGAAGATTTCTGTCCATCCCTTCCAGAAAATTCACCATTGTTATCCTCCATTGTGGGTACTCTTCTCTTTGAAGAGTTGGAGATTTGGTGAGGGAACCAACACTATAGGCCGAGTTCTAGTTGGCCATTGGAAATTATAGAAGAGAGAAAATTGGCGTTTTTGGTGAAGAAGTTTTAGGAATGATGTGGATTGAGAGATATTAGATGATCGTTTGATTGGAAGAACAATCAATAGGCTCTGATACCAATTGTTGATCCCAAATCTTTCAATAACACTAATAATCGAGTTAAGAATAACCAAATTATAGTATTTTAATGAACAAAATGATGAACACTCAAGAACAATGTATGAACATTCAAAGAATAATCTTAAGCGTCAATAAATTCACTTTATTCAATATGAAAACGTAAAAGTGACATTTTTAACAATAGGCCTAATCACTTATTTATATTAGAAGGCTAATTAGAAGATAACTATCTAGTGAGACTATTTAGCTAATCTTCTACTAACGGATAAAGTTTATCTAAACTATGGATAAGCAATAAATTAAGATAACTTGAAATCCAGCTGTTGATTTGTCATCTCCAGCTGTCTTGCATGGGATGATGATTCAACCTTATCTTTATATCTTCATGGTATGCCTCTGGTTGAATTACTGAAGAAAACTCTAAGTGTTGTTGACTAGAGGACTGATGAAAATGCTTTTTCCATCGCATCTCTGGTTGTTCAACGATCCTCCGGTTGTTATTCAGACTTAGTCAATTCTGGCTTATTGTCTTCATCGGTCTTCTGTTTCTTCATTACTTTTACACTTATTAATTTTGGGGTCTAACAACGCCTCCCACGTTTGAAAAGATAAGCTCACAGGCAGTGACGCTTAATGTAGGTGACAGCTTTTATTAAACAATTAAAATAAACCTTACGCCTTCTTAATAAAAAATATATATTTTGTCTTTCAAGAAAAAAAATTCCAAGTGTAAATACTCTGGTTAGTGAGAAGTCGAGGTTTTGTGGAGAACTAGAGTACTACATGCAGAAGATGACAACATACCTTAGGATCTTTATTGAGACTCGTGCTTGGACTATACATGTCCTCTGTAGAAAACTTGCTATGTTTAGAAGCAGAGGCTCTGTATAGTACATACAGAGGCTCTGTTCTATAATCATGAAAAGTTTTGAAGCAGAGGCTCTGTGTGACATTATCTCGTGCTCGCCCTTGACTTGAGCTCTTCTTATCTGCTCCCCCTTAAACTACGCTTGGATCATTTGTGATAAGTAGAGCATATGCCTAATAATCAAGGTACATAGGCTCTGTATCACAAAACAAATAGGACTTGAGTAAGAGGCTCTGTATGTACTATGCAGAGGCTCTGTATGTACTATGCAGAGGCTCTGTCTCATGGATCAAAACAAATAAACAATAAAACAGAGGTATGTATAAAATGATGCAGAGGCTCTGTATAGTACATACAAAGGCTCTGCCTTAGTTTGAAAGATTACGCATACCCAACTTGCTAACTAGAAAATTAAATCTATTTTCATCGAGACCTTTTGTAAAGATGTCAGCAAGTTGTAAATCTGTACTGACAAATAACATTTCAATCGTACCTTTCTCTACATGGTCCTTGATGAAATGGTATCGAACATCGATGTGCTTTGTTTTTTAGTGTTGCACAGGATTGGCTGTGATTGCGATAGCACTCTCTGAGTCACATAGAATTGGAATCTTCTCAAACTCTACGCCATAGTCTTTCAGTTGCGTCTTCATCCATATCACTTGGGAACAACAACTTGCTGCAGCTACATACTCTGCTTCAACTGTGGAAGTAGAGACGCAGTTCTGTTTCTTCGAGGTCCAACTTATGAGCTTGTCCCCAAGCAATTGCCAGCTCCCTGATGTACTCTTTCGATCGAGTTTACAACCTGCATGATCATAATCTGTGTACGCAATAAGATCAAAACTAAAATACTTTGGATAACAAAGACCCAAAAATTGAGTCCCTTTAAGGTATCTAAAGATTCTTTTTACAGCCGAAAGGTGAGATTCCTTTGAATTTGCTTGAAAATGGGCACAGAGACATGTGGCAAACATGATGTCTGTTCTACTAGCCCTGAGGTATAGTAGTGATCCAATCATTCACGGTAAGTCTTAACATCCACCGGTTTTCCATATGGATCTGTGTCTAGCTTATTGCCCGTAACGATTGGTGTTCTCATGGTGGAAGAGTTATGGAGTTGGTATTTCTTTAATATCTCGGAGACATACTTAGCTTGGCTAATGAAGATACCATCCTCCCTTTTTTTTTACTTGTAAGCCGAGGAAGAAGGTCAATTCTCCCATCATGCTCATTTCAAACTCGCTCTTCATTAACGCAGAGAAATCACAATACCTCTGGTTCGTTGAACCAAAGATAATGTCGTCCACATATATCTGTACTAAGAGCATCTCACCTTTATACCTCTTAATAAACAAAGTTGTATCGATTTTATCTTTTTCAAAACCATTAGATAAGAGGAAAGACGAGAGACGTTCATACCAGGCTCGAGGTGCTTGCTTAAGCCCATACAGAGCTTTGTCTAAGAAATAAACATACTCTGGAATTGTGGAGCTTTCAAACCCCAAAGGTTGTTGAACGTAGACTTCCTCTTTCAGCTTACCATTCAAGAAGGCTGACTTTACGTCCATTTGATAGATTCGGAATCCCATATGTGCAGAGAAGGCTAAGAACAAGCGTATAGCTTCTAGCCTTGCTACTAGTGCAAAGGTCTCGTCATAGTCTATGCCTTCTTCTTGGCAATAGCCTTTTGGTACGAGCCTAGCTTTATTTCTTACCACGCTCCCATCCTCATCCTTCTTGTTCCTGAAAACCTATTTACAACCAATTGCAATTTTATCCTTTGGTAAAGGAACAAGAGTCCATACCTTATTTCTCTCGAATTGTTGGAGCTCTTCTTGCATGGCATCGACCAAACTAGGATCTTGTAGGGGTTCATGTACTTTCTTAGGCTCTACCATGCTAAGGAAGTTTACGAATAAACATTCATTAGCTGCGGCATCCCGTGTCTTTACGCCACTTGAAGGTTCACCAATGATATGGTGAAGAGGATGATCATTTGTCCATTTTGTTCTTGGGATAGATAGAGAAATGGGGGATGTTTGATCACGTTCCATAAGGCATGTTTGGCATTAAGCTTGTTCATGGCGAAGAAGGCTCTGCTTGCTCCTCCTCGGATGATGGTACAGAGGAACTAGGTGCAGAGACAGAGGTATTATGCTCTGGTTCTACATGACTGGGCTATGATGTAGAGCTTGTTTGCTCTGGTTGTGGATTGATATGATCTTCAGAGGAAGCATAGGTGTGTGAAGGACCAGTGTCAGATATGATTGTCCTTTGTGATCCTTTACTTACACTCGCAGATGCATCTCTTGGTGCACGTACATAGATGTCTTCGTCACCATAGAAGTCTTCAAATAGGAGCCTGAATTCCAATTCCCTTGACTTCATTTGAGAATTGGAAGTCTGTTGGTTAATATCGAGTCCAGAGCTGAGGTACTCTGAAGTCATTTATTCTTTACCGTCGAACGAGACATTGATGATTTCCATGACCGTCTTGGTTCGTTGATTGAAGACTCTGTATGCCTTGGCTTTTGTTGAATAACCAAGAAACTTGCCTTCATCGGCCTTCTTATCGAACTTGCCAAGTTGATCTCGATCATTTAGGATGAAGCATCTGCAACCAAAGACATGTAGAAATTTGACGTTAGGCTTTCTTTGGTTGATTAGTTCGTAAGGCATTTTCATGTGCCTCTTTACCACCGTTGCTCTATTTTGAATAAATGAGGCAGTAGAGATTGCTTCTGCCCAGAAATGGGTTGGCAGACCAGAGTTGGCTAGCATGGTGCAATCAATTTCCACCAGAGTTCTATTCTTTCTTTCTACGACACCATTTTGTTGTGGTGTCCTTGCTGCGGAGAAGTTTTGGGTTATGCCCTATGTGTCCAAGTACGCATCGATCTTGGCATTCTTGAACTCTGTTCCATTATCACTTTTCAGCTTATGAATTTTGCTTTGTAGAAGTACTTGAATCTTGGTCATTAATTTGATTAGCAGCTCTGGGACATTTGATTTCTGCCTTACAAACTCAATCCAACTATATCATGAGTATTCATAAATTAAGACTAAGATATACTTCTTACAAGAGAAGCTCTGGACAGAGGTTGGACCACAAAGATCCATATGAAGCATATGCAGATGTCTGACGCATGACACATCTGTCTTAGTTTTATGGGATGCTCTTTTGAGCTTTCCCATTTCACACGCAGAGCAGAGATGATCCTTTTCGAACTTTATTGCAGGAAGTCCGTCAACCAGATTATGTTTCACAAGCTTCTCTATATTTTGGAAATTGAGATGAGACAGCTTGTGGTGCTAGACACGAGACAGAGCGTCTCTAAGTTGTCTCTTGGTGAGAAGTTCATGAGATACATATTGCCTTTTCTCTTAGCTCTTAGCAACTCCTGACCTGATTATGACATAATGGAGCAAGCTTTCTTTTGGAATTTGACATTGTAGCCAGAATCACACAGTTGACTTATGCTCGAAAGATTATGTTCAAGCCTAGGGACATAAGTAACCTTAGAGACAGAAACCTTATCTTGTAGTAGATCCCCGTATCCCTTTATTTCTCCTTGTTTATTATCCCCAAAGGTCACTTTTCCTCCAATCTTCTCTCTGTATGAGGAGAGCAACCTCTTATTACTGGTCATGTGTATTGAGCATCCGGAGTCAAGATACCAAATGTCCACATGCGGCTTCTGTAAAACAATTTATAGGGATTTAGGTACCCATTTCATAATGGGTCCTCGATGATTAGGGACAGAGGGTTGCTTTTTAAGCTTGGGAAGAGGCTTTGTCTCTTGACCTGAATTAACAGACTTGGCTTTAGGAGCCTTCTTTCTCTTCTGGGTCTTCTTAGATTTAGACTTTGATGACCCATAGAGATGACAGTTAGGATCAGAGAAGTGTTGTTTTAATTTCAGCAACAGAGAAACACATTCACAATTATGAAAACATTTTGAATGACAAAATGATTTATTAGCTTAAAAGAATAAATTATTACAATCGTTCCTAGCATTGGTAGTTCCAGCAAACTTTCTATCTAGATCCGATTGTTTTAACATAGAATGAGTCTTCTCTGACTTCTACTTCCCTACTCGTTTGGCCTTCAGAGGCCTCTATTAAATAGAGGAACTAATGTTTGAGCAAGCAGCGGATTTTCCCTTCTGTTCCGGAGTGAATTTAATTGTCTTAGATTTGGAATTTGAGCCCTTTGAAGTAGAAGAAACAAACTTTGCACTCTTTATCCTGTACTCAAACTTGGGAGCGGATTTAGCATTTGTCGTCATGCTTGCACGACCAGAACCTAGGAGAATCTTTTTCTCAATAGGGGGTTTTGCAACCTCTGTTTCTTTGGCAATGACCTCTATCTTAACTTGTTCTTCAAACGAGTTCACCTCTAACTCAGAGTCAGATTCAAGAAAATCCTTGTGTGAATATCGAGATACAGAGGTATCATTAAGAAGTTGAGGTTCTCGTATACATGAACTAGAAGCTTCGTCCGTCTTTTGTTTTAATGGACTTTCAAAAGTATCTGAGGAGCTACACTCAGAAGAATCTGTATGACCTTTAGGAGGATTGTTAGCTCTCATTTCCTTAAATGTAAAAGGATAGAAAAAGTAAACTGCGAGTATTGACAGAAGATGATCTGTCACAGAAGACCACASAGGACCAACAGCAGAAGATGCTCAAGCGTTCAAGTCTCAAGTGACAGAACCTCTGTCGTGTCTCACAGAGGTTCTGTAAACTGGTCCTCTGCATAGTCATTGCTTCTAGTCAAAGACGACTGAACCGCTATCATGTTTCACAGAGGTTCTGCAGCAGGTCTTCTGTATAGATCTTCTTTAGTTGTTTTACTTTGGTTTATTAGCTGCTCGTGTTTATCACGTGTTCTTGTCTGTAATCTGTTTTGATCGAACGGCTTAGATTAATTTACTTTTAGGTCGTGTCAGGAAACGGTTACTTGCTTGTATAAATAGCAGCATAGGCCCTTGTATTTCACTAAGCTTCAGTATTGTAATTGTTAACATTTTCATTGAATTGAAAATYATTTTGAAGCTCTCTCTTGTGTTCATCAATCGTCTTCATCGTGTTCTTATTGATTTCTACTGTGCTTGATTCTTATTACTTTCGTTCCGTTAACACTGTCAAACAGATCATCCAAGTAAGTAATCTTGTTGGACCGTATTACTCAGTTCAGGGTATTGAAATCTTACTTGATTAAATAGATAGACATTAAGTACGCAGCGGATAGATGTAAATAAAGCAGGTAGAAATCAATAAGAACACAATGAAGAACTCTTGAAGAACACAGAGATMGAATGCTTCATATGATTTTCACATAGAAAATGTTGACAATTACAAAGTAGAAGCTTGWTAAAATACAAAGGCCTAAAGCTGCTTTTATACAAGCAAATAACCGCCAAGACAGACCTAGACGAATTATTTAATCTAAGCCGTCCAAATAAAGCAGATTACTGACATGATCACGTGTTTANGCGTTCAAGTCTCAAGTGACAGAACCTCTGTCGTGTCTCACAGAGGTTCTGTAAACTGGTCCTCTGCATAGTCATTGCTTCTAGTCAAAGACGACAGAACCTCTGTCATGTTTCACAGAGGTTCTGCAGCAAAGAAGCAGGAGATGAAAAAGAAGGCCCCAGCCCCAAAGCTCAAAAAGAAGACATCCAGAGCACCTGCAAAAGGCATAAAGATTGGGGAACCTACAGAGAGAGAAAAGAAGAAGGCTGCAGAGCCTACAGGAAAAGGCAAGGCCATAGCTGCAGAGTCCTCAAAGAAAGGGTCTTCATCAAGTACAGAAACTCCAGAGGCATTCGATGAAGAAAAGCATGCTGGTGAAGACCCCGAGACCTTAAAAGCTTTAAAGTTGTCCTTTGCAGAGGCACATGCAAAGAAACGCAAGGTGCCCATGCATTACAGAGAAGGTGAGGCCACATCTTCTGCGTTCCCACCAGTCCAAGTCCCACAWGTCCAAACAACGTCCACGGGTACGTTCGATGCCCTGCAAGGAACCGTCAAGCCTATCCTTGCAGAGGGATCAACCCAGAGACCGATTCTGGAAGAGCAAGAAGAACAGAAGATGCCAGAGTCAACAGCGGGACGATGGGTCTCTGAAATCTTTGAATCTATGAGCAAGATTCCAACACTAAATGTTCGCACAGAGCCCGTCACCACCCCAGAAGAATTACTTATTTGGAAGTACTCTGTGACAGACATAGAGCCACCCTACGATCCAGAACTCACTGATATCCCCTCTGCCGTAGCCGAGCTCCACTTCTCAAGATTAACAAGGCCTCGTGAGCAAGTCTTCTCGCGACACATGATCACATCATTGGTGTCAATCTCACCAAGGACTCTATTAAAGAAGACCGTGCTCTACTCACAGTACGTTGTAAGGAGAGAAGACCGTAACATCTACACGTTCATTGATGCAGATCTTCATAACCTCTGCGTGTATGATGTCATTTACATGCACAAGATCCTTATCGTCTACATGGAGAGGAGATCAACATACCAAATATCTCTCAAAAGGCTGATTGAAGTTATGCGTGCGCAAGTGATGTATTACAGCCAGAAGGATTTTGAGTTGGCCATGAGATTAGCACAAAAGAATCTAAAGATCACTCCTCCTTACAGCAGGCCTAGTTGGGTATCTAAGTACTATCCAAACGCCATTCTACACAATCCCGTTTTTGGGTTTGTGTATTTGGACAAGGATGAGCTACTAAGATTCTTTGACCCCACAGAAGTTCACAAGTATGCAACAGAGACGCTGGAATGGATCTTCAAGTGTTTATTGGCAGAGGTGGATAGAAGACAYTACAGGGTTGGTGAAGTGTCTTTTCTCTTGGACGCAATTAAAGCTCAAATCAACTCTAGAGAGTTCATCCTAAATGTCTACAGAACAATCAAGTCATATTTTGTTTACGCAGTAGACGACTTCCTAGAATCTATGGTTTAAGTCTCTTCTGTTCCAGAATCCGGCCTACGCTTCAAATCTTTGTCATTAAAGTATTGTAATTCTTTACATTGTAATTCTTTACATTGTAATTCTTTCAGAGGATGATGTTTAATCACATCTTGTAATTTCWTTTCAATTAAGTCATACACTTGCACTTAAATTTCAAATTTTACTTTTTCATACTTAGGGGGAGATTGTTAGCTCTCATTTCCTTAAATGTAAAAGTATAGAAAAAGTAAACTGCGAGTATTGACAGAAGATGNGCGATTAAAGCTCAAATCAACTTCAGAGAGTTCATCTTCAACGTCTACAGAACTGTCAAGTCCGATTTCGTGTACGCAGTAGACGACTTCCCAGAGTCTDAARTWTKAWTMTTCTGTTCCAGATTCCGGCCTAAGCTTCTAAATTTTGTCATTTAAGCTTTGTAATTCTTTTCATTGTAATTCTTTCAGAGGATGATGTTTAATCACATCTTGTAATTTCATTTCAATTAAGTCATACACTTGCACTTTAATTTCAAATTTTACTTTTTCATACTTAGGGGGAGATTGTTAGCTCTCATTTCCTTAAATGTAAAAGTGTAGAAAAAGTAAACTGCGAGTATTGACAGAAGATGATCTGTCACAGAAGACCACAGAGGACCAACAGCAGATGCTCAAGCGTTCAAGTCTCAAGTGACAGAATCTTTGTCGTGTCTCACAGAGGTTCTGTAAACTGGTCCTCTGCATAGATGTTGCTACAAGTCAAAGACGACAGAACCTCTGTTGTGTCTCACAGAGGTTCTACAGCATGTCTTTTGCATAGATCTTCTTTAAGCTGTTTTACTTAGGTTTACTAGTTGCTCGTGCTTATCACGTGTTCTTGTCTATAACCTGTTTATGATCCAACGGCTTAGATTAATTTGCTTTAGGTCTTGTCAGAAAACGGTTATTTGCTTGTATAAATAGCAGCGTAGGCCCTTGTATTTCAGTGTGCTTCTGTATTGTAATTGTTAACATTTTCATCTTTTGAAAATCATTTGAAGTTCTCTCTTGTGTTCATCAATCTTCATTACTGTGTTCTTATTGATTTCTACTTTGGTTGATTCATATCTTTTCCGATGCATTATCCCTGTCAAACAGATCATCCAAGTAAGTAATTAATACCAAGAAACCGAGTTAATCGATCCAACAACCATGCTTAGAAAGTTGACAAATAAACATTCATTGGCAGTACAGCCCTTGTCTTTACACCGCTTGAAGGTTCACCAATGATCTGGTGAAGAGGATGATCCTTTGTCCATCTTGTTGATGGGAAAAATATAGAAGTCAGGGTCATTTGATCATGTTCCATAGACATATAAGGCATTTGGCTCATGGATGGCAAAGAAGGTTTTGCTTGCTCGCCCTCGGATGATGGTACCGAGGAACCAGGTTCGAAACCAGAGATATTACGCTCTGGCTCTACATAATTGGGCTCTGATAAGAGCTTGTTTGCTCTGGTTGTGGATTCGCATGATCACCAGAGGAAGCAGAGGTGTGTGAAGGACCAGAGACAGATGTGCTTGTAGTTTGTGGTTCTTCACTTACATGTGCAGACACATCTCTGGGTGCATGTACGGAGATGTCCTCATCACCATAGAAGTCTTCAAATAAGAACTTGAGTTCCAGTTCCCTTGACTTCATTTGAGAATTGGAAGTGGACTTGTTAAGCTTGAGTTCAGAGCCGAGGTACTCTGAAGTCTTTGCTCTTTATCATCGAACGAGATGTTGATGCTCTCTATGATGGTATTGGATCGTTGATTGAAGACTCTATATGCCTTGGCTTGTGTAGAGTAACCAAGGAACTTACCTTCATCATCCTTGTTATCAAACTTGCCAAGATGATCATGGTCATTTAAAATGAAGCATCTGCAACTAAAGACATGTAAAAATTTAACATTAGGCTTTCTTTGGTTGATTAATTCGTAAGGCATCTTCATATGCCTCTTTACCACCGTTGCTCTATTTTGGATAAAGCAAGCGGTTGAGATGGCTTCTGCCCAGAAGGGGGTTGGAAGAGCAGAGCTTGCTAGCATTGTTCTTGCTACTTCAACCAGTGTGCAATTCTTTCTTTCTACTACACCATTTTGTTGTGGTGTTCTTGCTGCAGAGAAGTTCTGAGTTATGCCCTCCTTGTCTAAGTACGCATCAATCTATGCGTTTTTAATCTCTGTTCCATTGTCACTTCTTAGCTTTTGAATTTTGTTCTGTAGAAGAACTTGAATCTTGGTCATCAGCTTAATCAGCAGCTCTGGGACATCTGATTTCTGCCTTACAAACTCAATCCAAGTATATTGTGAATATTCATCAATTAAGACAAGGATATACTTCTTACCAGACAAGCTCTACACAGAGATTGGACCACAAAGATCCACATGAAGCATATGCAGAGGTCTGACACAGGACACATTTGTCTTTGTTTTGTGGGATGCTCTTTTAAGCTTTCCCATTTCACATGCAGAGCAGAGATGGTCCTTTTCGAACTTTATGGCAGGAAATCCGTCAACCAGATTATTCTTCACAAGTTTCTCTATATTTTGGAAATTTAAATGAAACAACTTATGATGCCAGAGCCATGCTTCTTCACACTTACGAGATACGAGACAGAGAGTCTCTGAATTATCTCATGGTGAGAAGTTCATAAGATATAGATTACCTTTTCATTTGGCTCTTAGCAACTCCTGACCTAATTCTGACATAATGGAGCAAGCTTCATTTTGGAACTTGACATTGTAGCCAGAATCACATAGTTGACTTATGCTCAAAAGATTATGTTTAAGCCTAGAGACATAAACAACCTTAGAGACAGAAACCTTACCTTGTAGAAGATCTCCATATCCTATTATATGTCCTTGCCTATTATCCCCAAAGGTTACTCTGCCTACAACTTTCTCTCTGTATGAGGAGAGCAGCCTCTTATTGCCCGTCATGTGTCTCGAGCATCCAAAGTCGAGATACCAAATATCCACATGCGGCTTCTGCAAAACAAATTATAGGGATTTAGGTACCCATTTCATAATGGGTCCTCGATGATTAAGGTTAGAAGATTGCTTTTTAGCTTGAGGGAGAGGTTTCGTCTCAACACCTGAGTTACCAGACTTGGGCTCCAGTTTGTCAGACTTGGCTTTAGGAGCCTTCTTTCTCTTCTGGGTCTTCTTGGAATTTATCCTTGATGACCCAGAGAAAATACAGTTAGGATCAGAGAAATGCTACTTCAACTTATGCAGCAGATAGAAACATTCACAAGTATGAACGCATTTTGAATGACAAAATGATTTATTTGATTTGAAGAACATATTATTACAATCATTCCTAGCATTGGTAGTTCTAACAAACTTTTTATCTAGATCTGATTGTTTTGGCGACTTAGAATGAATCTTCTCAGATTTCTTCTTATCCCTTCCTACTCCTTTGGCCTTCAGAGGCCTCTCTGAAACAAAGGAATTAAAATTAGAGTTGGCAGCGGATTTTCCCTTCTGTTCCGGAGTGAACTTAATTGGCTTAAAATTGGATTTAGAGCCCTTCGTTGCAGAGGAAACAGACTTTGTACTCTTTGCCTTGTATTCAAACTTTGGAGAGAATTTAGCTCTTGTTGTCTTGCTAACAAGGCCAAAACTTAGGAGAATCTTTTTCTCATTTGGAAGTTTTGCAACCTCTGGTTCTTTTGCTACAATCTCTGTCTCAACTTGCTCCTTAATCGAGTCCACCTCTGACTCAGAGTCAGAGTCAGAGTCAAGAAAATCATTGTGTGAATATCGAAATACAGAGGTATCGTTAAGAACTTGAGATTCTCGTATGCATGAGCTAGAGCCTTCATCCATCTTTTCTGTTGAAGATCTTTCAAAATTATCTGAGGAATTACTCTCAGAAGAATCTGTATGACCTTTAGAAGGATAGTTCAAGGCCTCAAGCAAATGTTGCTCGAAAACTTGTTTTACCGTTTCTGTGAAGTCAACCAATAATTTTGGATCCAGAGTTTTAAGAAAAATTTTGGTGGATGAACTCTTGATTTCATCTGGTTCTGGTTTAACAACCTCACCATTGATCTTAGGGTGTTCAAGATTAGTAAATCCAAAACAAAAGATCTCGTATGTCTTCTATATGCTTTTTAAATCAACTTATTGCATACTCTTTGAAGAATAAAAGATATTTTTGAACTTTAGCCTTTGAGTTTTGGCCCCACTCTCAAGCTTACATCTTTTGAAAGGTGAAGCTATATGCAGAATAGTAAAATTTGGTTTTTGCTTTTCTCCTAACCTAAACACAGATTMAAGAGTAGTTTTCTTCTTCCAGGTGAGGTCTAGGTCTGTATAACCTATCCCTGCTCTATCCTGTTGAGAATTAACTTTTTCATACACCTGCTGAGCATCTTGATATTTCTTGATCAAGAGCTCTTTCCTTTGTAAGCTCTGGTGTAAAAATTCCCTTTCCTTTTGAAAATAATTTTTGAGGGCCTCGGAGTTTAGTCTGTCACATTCCTTTTCTAAAAGCTCTTTTTCTTTCTTTTGTATAGCCGCTTTTAGTTATGTGCACTCTGATTTAAGACTTGTTTTAGTGGATCATTTTGTTTGCAAAAGTTTTTTGTTTTCCACTAACAATTCTTGTTTTTCTACAGTTAGCAGCTCTGTCTCACGTTCAAAGAATAATTTTTCTTTTTCCAAAGATTTCCTTTTAGATTTTTCGACATAGAGCTTTTGTTGTAGATTAATGAAATCATTTGTCAAAGCAGAGATGGTTTCTTCCAGGTCAGAATGAGAATAGCCAGAGATGGAACATACCTGGGAGTCGGAGTCAGATCCAGACGCTTCTCTGTTGCTCGCAACAGCCATTCCACAGAAATGGGCTTGGTCTTCTTCTTCGGATGAGGAGTCAGAGACCCAGTTCTCCTGTTCAGCAATGAGACTCCTTTGGGATCGATTATACTTGTACTTGTTTTTGTAGTACAGTTCATCTTTCACCAAAGGGCCTCTGCACTCTTTGGAGTAGTGCCCCATTTTCCCGCATATGAAGCATCTAACACCTTGATTCTTCTGTTCTGATGGCTCTTCCTCCTTCTTGTTTGATACAGAGGGATGGTTTCTTCCTTCAAAACCTCTACTTCGGCTATGATCGCCTTGTCTTCCTCGTTCATGAAAGACCTTCTTTTCAAATTTCCTTTGAAATTCCTTGGTAATCAGGGCCAAGGAATGTGCAAAGGCACTGATGTCGTCGTCTTCAGAGCTAGATGCTCTGTCTTCTTCATCGCTCTCCATGATAAGAGCTTTCTTCCCTTTTCGCCTTTTCTCCTTGGATCTTCATTCTCTATGTGGCTGACTAGATCCTGTCTCTTTTGAGTCAGAGACAAGAGCCAGAGGTCCATCCATAGTGGCCTTGGCCTTTTGCACCTCCTGCTCTTGAGCTTGCGGAGTCCCATACACGTCGTGTAGTGTCCATTGCTCCAGATCTTGATTCGCTTGGAGAGACATGGTCAAGTTTCCCCATTCTGCATTAAACCTCTTCAAGAAGAGCATATTGTTCTCCACTTGTGTTATGATCACGTCACATTCGCGACACTTGTTGATCAGTGTGTTAAATCTATGATAAGTCTGTTCTAAAGACTCATCAGGAAGCGCCTGGAAACTATTGTCCTCATTTAAGCATTAAGCATGATGGTTTTTCCTCATTTTTATTCCCCCTTCCAGCTGGTTTGCCAATTGATCCCATAGATCTTTGGCAAAATCGCACGCGTCAAGAGATTGAAAAATCTCATTTGGAAGTGCCATGATCAAAAGCCTTTTGGCTTTCTGGTCCACCTCCACTTTGCGCTTGTCCTCATCGTCCCAATTGCGACGAAGCTTGGGAACCCTTGTAGCAGGAATTTCGACAGTATCGCCAACAGCAAGAATACGAGGAATTAAAGTAGTTGGAACATAAGGGCCATTTAAAATCGACTCATAGAGCTCGAGGTCAAAACCTTCATAAAAATTGATCATACATATTTTCCATTGGGGATATTCTTCCCTAATGAGTGTAGGAGGTTTTGTCAAGGATCCACCACTGTACATGGAGTTCCACGTTTGACTAGACATTTTTGTTTAAAAACATTGAAAAGAAGATTGACGACAAAGTGATAAGCGACGGAAAAATGAATACTAAAAGCAGACGTTTTTAAATATATCAAAATAAGAATGAAATTCCCTTTAAAAATTGAATAATCAGTAATTAAGAGTGGTATCCTGATGGATATCGATCGACTAATCAATGAGTTTGATTAGCAGGGTCTGATACCAATTGTTGGAACCCAAATACTCTTAATTCCCAGAAAAACACAGTTGACAAAGAATAAGATTGAAGTATGAACAGTGTACTGAGTACGATCAAACGAAATATTCAAAATATATAAGAACAGTAAAAGACTTGAATAAATCGGATGCTTTTATTAGATGAAAATAAGAACTTTCAATCTAAACGTATTCTCACAAGAATTATGCTATAGTATAAGTCGACACTCTCAGGTGATTTGAACCTGAGGAGGAAGCCTCCTTATATATGCCTAAGTCAAACAACTATGCTATAATTATGGCATGAATCTCTGAGTTGCCGAGTCCGCATCCTTATCTTTGACTACCCTTGAAAAGTAGAGCGGACTAAGTCAAGACTCCTTGATTTTGTTTGATGCTTGCGAGAATGTCTGGACTTACACATGCGTTCCATGAAGAAGGAGACCAGAGGTTCTGCATGTACTATACAGAAGCTCTGCATGTACTATGCAGAGGTTCTGCATGTACTATGCAGAGGCTCTGTGTCTGGAATGTAGCTTTGCATCAAGCGCTTAAACTTTTTGGCGCTTAAGGCTTGATCGTCCACGGAGATTGAGCGCGGCGCTCTGTATGTTGGAACCTTCACTCTTTGAGTAAGAACTCTGGTTCTTGACCTTTTCTGCATGAGAACTCTTAGTCCAGACTGCTTCAATAGACTAAGTCCTATTGACTAGAGTAAGAGACTTCTTACTTACACTTTCACAAGTTGGGGTCTAACAAATAATCATCTGGGACGAAGCATCGATGGCAAAGTGGCAAGCGGTGCAGGCGCTCGATCGAACAATGCAAGACATCATAGGGGTGGCACTCCCATTCAGCAGAAAGATAATGGTTTTAAAGGTTGCTTTTAGACAAGTATTACCGGTCGTGAGGCGTGGAAYCCGAGCACATATTGTAGATTCTAGCTTGCGGATGTCACGTCTTTGGTCAACGATAAACAAGATACGGTTGACGCTCAATATGAGAGCATGCACTAATCCATGGTTTTCAGAATTGTTATTAAGAGTCGATGATGGAGATAAAGAAGCGGTGGACGAAAGCTTTATTCACATACTGGATGACATGACTGTGACAATTGGGTTCTGGTTATCACCCGAGGTATTTATTTTGTGACTAATTATTTATGTGGATGCATATGCTTATATGTTAGGTATATAAATATGCATGAAAATATGATCATGTCTGTATGCATGAGTTATGTATATGGAATGTTATTTTAAGAATGCATGGGTGTATATATATATATATATATATATATATATATATATATATGCATGCATGCATTGGGTGGCAATCTGGAAAAAAAAGCATGCATGTATAAGGGTTGTGTAGGCGACCTCCCGTAATTAGAAAGTATAATTAAAGAGGATTGGGTATGAGGCAAGGTTTCTTGCCTCTTTGGGAAATTTAAGAGAAAAGGAGTTGTGATTCTTATTTGCTTAATTTGGACTGAAGAAATCGATTTGATCTTGTAATCTTCTTCAAATTTTGCATAAGGTAAGTTATTTTCAAAATATCGTTTGCAATACATTTTGCTACTGGTTATATTTTTGGGATTTGAAGATACTTTGAAAATATATTGCATCTTGTTCTTGAGCATATTCATTGGCTGAGTTTTATTAGTCACCAGTCATAGTGTTGACCGGATTGGGAGTGCCCGGACATAGGGTTAACTGGATTAGGTGATAGAATGTTTTAGCCAAGTCTGTTACTAGTCATTGTGTTGTCCGGTATGGTGGGTATCCGGACATAGGGTTGACCGGGTAAAAGTTTGACCGGTCACTTGACCAATATGGGACTTTATACTCGGACACTTTATTGTCCAGAGAATGATAAGTCCGGCTAATGTTTTGACCGGATAAGGGGTGGCTATTGGAAAACTGTTGTCCGGATATGTAATCCGGCCAAGCTTGTCCGGATAGCCTGTCCGGATATACATTATTCATACAAATTGTTTAGTGTTGAATCTTATATATATTGAGATTTTTACAATTTAACAATTTTCTTGGATATTAAATTTGGTATTGTGAAAAAGGGGTATTTTATATCTTTTAAACTGAAAAGATAATGTTTCTACCAAGCGTGGTGACGTAAGTTTGTTTTGGTATGATACTATATTTTGAGAAATATTCCTACCAAGTGTGGTGACGTAAGTCTGTTTTTCTATGGAACTGTATTTTGAGAAATGTATCTACCAAACGTGGTGAGGTAAGTCTGTTTTGGTATGAAACTTGTTTTTAAGAGGTCGTTCCCCAAGAGATGGTGACATTTGTCTGTTCTAGCTTGGAACTAGGTGATGGGTACTTCCAAACGTGGTGACTTATCTCGGTTCTGGCAAGTAGCCCTACTTTAATGAATGAATAAGGGTGGCATATCAAGGAAAGGTGTACCATGGAATAAGGGAGGCATTGTCATATATGGATACTATTATAGCTCTTGTTATTATCACAAGTTAGATACAATAACTCTAATTCATCATTTATTTGTGACTGGATGAATTAAAGATATTGTTCTTTTTAGAAATAATAATTTAGATGTTATTGAGAAAGGGAAAATGGCTTGTCATCAGAGGCATTTGTTGCCTAACTTACTATCAAAATTTGATACATACAGAGGGGCTCTGGTTGGTCTTGTACAAGGACCAGAGGACCTCTAGTTATGAAAAAATGGGGTTTTAAATAATTTGAGAATTTTATAAATTAAAGGCTCTATATGTTTCATACTGAAGCTCTGTATCTTAGTTCTGTGTTTTATTGTTTAAAAATTATCTTCTCTTCAAAAATATTTATAAATAGAGTTTAAGAATCAGAGGAGCTCTGATTCTAATTGAGAAATCCTTTTTAAGTTATATTATGCTCTTTTGGTCCAAAAGTTTCATTTGGTCCAGAGGACCTCTGGTTGGTCATTATTCACTTAGATACATAGGCTCTAGTTAGTAGAACCAAAGGCTCTGGTTGGTGAGGCAGAAGAGGCTCTGGTCTGTATTACCAGAGGGGCTCTGGTCTGTTGAGCCAGAGGGGTTCTGGCCCTTTAAGTTGAGAGTTTTAATTTGAGCTTGGGGTTTTAGAGAGGTGCATTTGAATCATGTGTTGAAGTAACTATTGATCTCGTTTTGATCATATTTTTAAATTACATTATTTTGCTAAAATGCAAATGCTTATGTGTAAAAGTTATTTTATCAGATTTTAGTGTTCATCACCCTGCATATGCGAAGAAGGGATTTACTTACTAGACCCTTCAGGTCTAACCTTCATTTTTGTGTTTTAAAATTGTGCAATGCAGGAACTGCGGGGTCAAGGGATATTAAAGGGAAAGGGAAAATGTAATTGTTTCCCTCTATATTATCTGCTTTTGAAGATCAGCATGATGATTGCTTATTTTGAAAATACATGTTGTTGTACATATGTTAGTGCGGGGATTTTATTTTGGAATTTTTCATATGTAGATTTTGTACATATAAGAATCCTTGTACTAGTGGGACCAATGTGGTGTAAACTGTACTTTTTTTTAAATGAAATATGTGTAATATGCAAATGTGGTGTTTGGGGGTGTCACAGAGTGGTATAAGAGCCTGAGTTTAAGATATTTAGGTATTCAAAGCATGATGCCTAGACTTAAACTGTCATTTGCATATTAAAGGTTCCGAACATAAATAGTATCACTTGAATAAAATATAATGGGTTAAAGAGGGCAGTATGTAAGGTGAATTCGAATAACAAATGGCCAATGTAATTGTGAATTTACAGGTACATACCTATATTCGGATACCTTATTATATTTGGGAATGTGGATACATGATATTTAATACTAAAATATTTGTAGATGGCTAGTCGATCAAAAAGATCTGAGAGGATCGCTCGTCATGAGTCTAAAGAAGGAGAGGAATCTCTTGTAAATCCTCCAACTAATACTTCTGGGATTCGAGGTCGGGGAAGAACCAGGGGTAGAGGCCAAGGGAGGAGTCAGGCCCCGGAAGAAGTCAGACTGAGATTCGTCCTGATCAAGAGGAATCTATTTCTGAAAATGTTAATCAGGAGCAGGGGCATCAATCCGAATTTATAACTAGAGATGATTTGGCGGAAGAGATGAGTAAACTAAGAGAGAGTCCGGTATCTATTATGGGATTGTCGGCTAGAATAGAAACTGAACGAGTTGGAATTAATCCTCCAGCTCCTTAAGTAGGCAGCAATAACAGGGGAAGGGATATAAAAATGTTTCTGACATGCAAACCTCCAACGTTTTCGGAAGAGAGAGATCCGGTAAAAGAAATGTGCTGGATAAAAGAAATTGAATCAGTATTTAACACCTGTAAGGGTTCAGAAGAAGATAATGTTATATTTGTAGTATTTATGCTGAAGTCTAATGCTTTATACTGGTGGGATGTAGAGTCAGCAACACAGCCAAATATTCTACAAACAATGCTTTGGGAAGAATTTGTTACCACATTTAAAACACAATTATGTCCTAAGACTACAATAAGGCAAATGAAAGGGGATTTTCTAAAATGGGAGCAGGGAAATAGGTTTGTACGGGATTATACTGAGAAGTTCATTGAGTATTCCCGTTTTATAGAACTTTATGTTTCTTTAGAATCCCGGAAGGTGGAAAGGTATATTTATGGTCTGAAACCTTCCATCAGGGAGTCTGTGATTGCTATGGACCCTGCTACATTCACTTTAGCCGTAAATGTTGCCGAGGTCATGGAAAGAAATAAGAACCGGCAAGGTGAAGAGAAAGTATTAGAGAAGCGAAAGTGAGACGGGTCTTTAGCCAGTTTTCGAAGACCCAAATTTATAAGGTCAGATAATCTCCCTTCACAACAGCCACCCGTTAGAGATTGTCCGCGGTGTCAACAGGTGCATCAAGGGAACTATCAGCCAGAGCCAAAGAAGTGTTATTGATGCGGTGAGGCAGGACATCTGTCAAGGGATTGCATTACACCCAAAATGGGTTTTCAGTGCAACTCACCTAACCATATTCGGCCGAATTGTCCACAGTTAAGAGCTCCTCATTTGACAATAGGAGCAAATGCTCCAAGTACCCGTGGAAGGCCTAGTGCACCGAGAGGAGACTAGAGTGGGGCGTAGGGCCGATCGTTCCAAATGACGAAGAATAAGGTTGAAGCAACACCGGATGTAGTAACAGGTACTTTTTTATAAACTCCGTGTCTACTAAGGTGCTATTTGATTTGGGTGCGAACTTTTTGTTCGTATCACCCTTATTTGTTGAAACTGCATGTATGACTTCTGTGCCACTTGACAATATATTAGTAGTTGATACTGCTAATAGTCAAGAATCTGTTTTATATGTGTTCAATAATTGTGTAATTGATATTAAGGGGTGTGGGCTACCGATCCTACTTTTCCTTATGCTGATGAAAGAATTCGACGTTGTGGTGGGAATGGAATGGTTAGCAAAGAATCGGGCTAGTATTCTGTGCAGCAAGAAAATGATCAGTATTGATCTACTGGAAAAAAGGACCGATTGTTATTTATGGTGATCGGGAGGATCACCATAATAACTTGTTATCGGTTCTGAAAGCCCGAAAATGTGTTCAGAAGGGATATCAGAGTTATTTGGCTTATGTGGTAGATTCAAGGAAAGAAAAGAGTAAACAAGAGTTGATTCCAGTTGTATGTGATTATCCAAAAATATTCTCGGAAGATTTGACTGGTCTACCGCCAGATAGATCTATTGAATTCATGATAGATCTGGTACCCGGGGCAGCGCAAGTGGCAAGAGCATCGTACCGGCTAGCACCGTCAGAGCTTAAAGAATTGGTTAGTCTGTTAAAGGATCTTCTTGATAAGGGTTTCATCAGACCAAGTACCCCACCTTGGGGTGCTCCGGTTCTGTTTGTCAAGAAGAAAGATGGATCAATGCGAATGTGCATTGATTATCGGGAGTTGAATAAACTGATAATTAAGAACAAGGGAAAAGTCCAAAAAAAAACCCAATGGACTTTACTGTTTGGAACGATTAAGTCCTTGGACAATTTTTTGGAATAAATAAATCCTTGGACATTCTAGAACCTGTTAAATAAGGCACTGGACATTACAAAACCTGTTAAATAACTCCTTAGACTTTCTAAAATCTGTTAAATACATTTTGTTAGTGGAAAAAGTCCGAAAAAACCAATGGACTTTCATATTTTGAACGATCAAGTTCTTAAACATTTTTTGAACAAAAAAAGTACGTACATTTATAAGAAAACAAATATACCATTCTCATTACTCTTCACAAAACATACAAAAGTTGTATCCAAAGCATAATAATCTGCATACAACTTTTGGCCATAATTTTACAAAAAGTTAAACCAAAATATTTACCAAAAGTTGAACCAAAATATGTAACAAAAGTTGCGCCAAATATACCAAAAGTTGCGCCAAAAAATATCAACAGTTGTGCCAAGTATACCAAAAGTTACGCCAAAATGTACCAAAAGTTGCGCTAAAATATACTAAAGTAATGCCTAATCTATGTTAAGGTCATGGTATGAACTATTCTTCATTTGCATCATTATTCTCTGATGGAGATATAACCATTTGACTTTCTTGTAACCCTTCTTGATGTCTAACAACATCGTCACTTTCATAATGTTCTTCATCACCAACAGTAGTATCACCTTCATCACGGTCTTCATCGTTAATAACAGCCTCTCTTGAAATTGAATATGGTAGGATACCTTCGGGCCATGCTGGTTGTGGCACGCCTGAGGATGTCTTTAATGATGACGATAAAGTGTAAGCAATAGTCATAAAAAATGTTATTTGAATCTGAAAAACAAATAGTGACTAATAATATCTTATGAGTTACTTTTAAATTCTATGGGTGATGAGTGGAGATTAACACTTTATGAGTTTAGTTGTTGAAAAGGGGGTGTATTAAAATCCAACTTTTGATTTTTTACTAAGGGGTCGTTTACTAAACCCTTGTCGGGTAAGTTCTTACCGGCAAAAATTAATACCCTTATTTGTCCTATCGGTTAACATTATCGATCATCAAAGAGAATTATTGTAAGTGTCTTTTACSCGGTAAGCACTTACGCTTAAAGATTTTGTAGAATCTCCTTTTGAAGATTTTGTTAGAAATGTTCCAACGTTAATCTTATTTTAGAAAGGCAAACAAAAAATAAAAAGAGGAAGAGGTATAAAATTAATACAACGATAATTATTATTTTTAATTAAAAACATGTGTGTTCTTGAGATATATATGTATCTATATAATTATATATCTCTTATGGTACATACACACAACAAAAACACACTGAGTGCACTGTGAATATGTTAAGAAAGTAGGTGTTGTAGCTAGGTGGGACTTTGGGTACAAATTTGGCTACTTCATTCTTGTTTTCTCCACGCCCCACCATGTTACTTACTTGAATATAAAACCCAATGGGCTAAATCTAAGTTTCATTTTTTTGAGGTCTTTGTCCATGTATAAAAATATCACTAAACTTGTATAAATCTCTTCTTCAACTAGGCATCTATGGATGCTTCTTGTGATTTCAACTGTATGTTAATGGCCAAGAAACCTTCTACATTCATGAGGTTTTAACAAATTCCTTTAACCCTTTTTTTTAAGAATTGTGTTCTTAATTTTGTTGCTTTCATTGTACTCACAACATTAACTGGTAGGATAAATCTTGCATTTATTATCCAATATATTGCTTCTTCTAAAATACCAAATTATTCACCTCTGGAATCATGGTCAATTAATGTTCAATTAATCCTTTGGTGAGAAAGATTGATCTCTAAACCCAAAATAATGTGCATGCATAGAACTATAGGGTAAAATATAATAAAATTTGGTTTAATTCCTGTTTTTTTTTACTTCTATCAATGTAACATCATCCCAATACATATTCATCAAAACTTGCATGCAAAACCAAGCAAAAAGACAACATAGCACTTAGATTCCACCCCAGAAAACACATAGAAGATAAAGAGGTTGGAATAGAGAATTGAAGGAACATGTGGATTCAGGTTGAGTTGGTTTGACGGAGGTAGATGATGAATAGATTCTTTAAAAGCAGAAACAAATCCATCTCCGTTGCCGTATCTGGTTCGAAGATCATCATAACCAGCATGATGATCACGAGAAGAATCACCATGGATGGAACCTAAAGCATTATTCAAGCTTCTATCTTGATGTTGTTCATGTTCATAATCATTACTCCAATGATTCTGATTTCTTTCTCCACCACCCACCATAGCTATGCAGTTGATTCTTATTGCCAGTTGCTTATCCAAACAAAAATCAGAATCTTAGTTGATGATCATGCTTATCTTGGCTTTTCAATTTTGCTATTTCTTTTTGTGTTTTCTATAATTCTTCTTCCTTTATATTTTCATTTTCTTTGAGAAAAAAGAAAGATTATTTCCTTCTCAACCCATCAAAATTTCAAGTTCTTTTTTCGTCTTTCAATTGCTTTTCCCCTTTTAGTTTCTCATAAATCTTTGTGTGTGTATATATATATACATATGTGTGTACATAAAAACATTTTTATATTTTCCATTCTTGAAATTTCGGTAGGAAGTTTCATTTTCTTCTACAAAGTCCAAAAACCAAAGTTGTTATCTTCATGTAGAAAAGCATCTTCTATATTAAATAGACGTATCAATGTAAAATGTAATCATATGATGAATAATGTTGGAGGAAACCTGATAAGATCAAACGCAGCAGGACCGGTGATAGGGACGGTGCAACAGCAGCAACCGATGATGGGATGGTGGTGCGGCAGCAACGAGCGGAGACAGGGGCGGCGACGGGGTGGTGTGGCAGCAACGGAGCTGATGCAGCAGCGATGGGGGAGAGGGAGATGGGGCTGGTGCGGCGGCAATGGGGGAGAGGGAGGCGGTGGTGTGTGGAGAGGAGAGGGAGAAGACGTGGGAGATGGGGAGTTCTTATGTTTTAGGGTTTTTTTAGTTTTTTTTAAATTTAAGGTTTACCTCCTATTCAGGATACAAGTTACATTTTCAAAGTATGAGGATCTATTTAACATGTTTTAAAAAGTCTAAGAAGTTATTTAATATATTCTAGAATGTCCAATGATTTATATGTTCCAAAAAATTATCCATGGACTTAATCGTTCCAAACAGTAAAGTCCATTGGGTTTTTTTGGACTTCTCCCTAAGAATAAATATCCTCTACCAAGAATCAATGATCTATTTGATCAACTGGTGGGAGCCAGTTACTTTTCGAAGATCAATTTGCAGTCAGGATACTATCAGTTAAAGGTCAGAGAGGAGGATGTTGCCAATATTGCTTTTCGAATATTTTGGATTCATTGAGAAAAATTATTTATTTTATCCTTTGAGCGATGACCCTTCCACTCGGCACCATCGGATCACCAAGGCCGACTCGATATGGACATCATGAGTTTTTGGTTATGCCTTTAGGCCTAACCGATGCTCCTGCAACTTTCATGGATCTAATGAATCGAGTATGTAGTGAATATCTTGATAAATTTGTTATTGTGTTTATCGATGATATTCTTATATACTCTAAATCTAAAGAGGAGCATGTTGAGCATCTTCATTTGATCCTTGAACTTTTGAAGAAAGAAAAGTTGTACGCTAAATTGTCCAAATGTGAGTTCTGGTTAAGAGAAGTTCAATTTCTAGTCAGACGTTATATCTAAAGCAGGAGTGAAGGTTGATCCTGCTAAGATTGAAGCTGTAGAAAAATGGGATACACCGAGAACTCCTTCGAAAGTCCATAGTTTCTTGGGGTTAGCAGGGTACTACCGGAAATTCATTCAGGATTCTCAAAGATTGCAGTTCCATTGACGAAGTTGACTCGGAAAAATGTTAAGTTTCAGTGGGAAGAAGATCAACAAAAGGATTTTCAATTGTTGAAAGATCAGTTGTGCAGCGTTCTAATTCTATCTTTGCCAGGAGGATCAAAAGATTTCATGATCTACAGTGATGCTTCGAAGATGGGTTTGGGTTGTGTTCTGATGCAGAGGGGGAAAGTAATTGCGTATGCATCCAGATAGTTGAAGGATCATGAGAAACAGTATCTAACACACGACATGGAGCTTGCAGTCGTAGTTTTTACTTTGAAGATTTGGAGGCACTATTTGTTGGGGACTAAGTGTCAGATCTTCGCAGATCATAAGAGTCTCTGACATTTATTCAATCAAAAAGAGCGACACATGAGGCAACGATAATAGATTGAACTAGTAAATGATTATGACAGTGAAATCCTTTACCATCCGGGGAAAGCTAATGTGGTAGCAGATGCGTTGAGTAGAAAAGAGAAGAGTAGTACGATTGGGGTTGTGGCTATGAGAATGAATCTGTTGCCAGATCTTCACAGTGAGATTACAAAGTGTCAGGGGGAAGCTGTTAAGGAAGATAATTTCAGAAATGAACAGATGGGTAAATTAATTTCTACCTTGGAAAAGAATGATAAAAAACTTTTTGTGTTTTCAAGGTAGGATATAGGTACCGTGCTATGGAAATGCCCGAGAAATTATTTTGGACGAAAATCATAAATCCCGGTATTCTATTCATCGTGGCACCAATAAAATGTACAAAGACTTAAAACCCTGTTGGATATTAATACAACTTTGATATTGATCTAACACTCTAAACAAGCTGTAAAAACAATTGAAGTGCAGCGGAAGAATTAATAAGAGCAAAACAGAGTGAGTAAGTGATTAGAAATACTAAACACACCAAGAACACACAGTCTCAATCAAGAAGATGAATGCAATAAGATTGCTCCAAAAGTTTTTCAATTGATTCAATTGATTCAATTGAAAATTTTGACGATTACAATACTGGAAGCACCTTCGATTACAAAGGTCCTATCCGCTATTTATACTAGTTCCTAACAACCTTGGTGACAAGATTTTGACGCGTGTCTTCATCTGAGTCATCCAAATAAAGTCGATTATTCCCTAGTCACGTGAAAAGCACATGCGGCTAACAACCTTTGAAAACTGATAGAACAGAAACTTCACAGAAGACCAAATCCGCAGGCCCTCTGTGAGCCATCTCAGAGGCTCTGCTGTAAATGACTTGCGTGTTCTTTTTGACAGAGGACCACTTTCCAGAACCTCTGTGAGACACATCAGAGGTTCTGCCACTTTTCACTTGTTCGATCAAATGGCTTCTGTTGCTAGTCCTCTGTTGTCTTCTGTGGAGATAACCTTCTGTCAAGACTTACAATATACTTTTTCTATACTTTTACAAGATAGGAATAATGGAGCTAACAATCTCCCCCTAAGTATAAAAAAGTAATTGTGGACAGTTGGGTGCTAGATTTGACAAAAGGAAAAAATACAAGAGGAGAATAAAGTCATCCTCTGCAAAAATTTACATTATTGAAAGAAGTAAAATTGTGTAGGCCTATACTATTACAAGAGATTACTTAACAGCAGAGTTTGGATAATCGTTTACAGCATATTGTAGATCAGTCTTGACAGTCTTGTAGACCTTGAAGATCCATTCCCTGAATGAGACTTGTATTTTGATGGTTTCCAGAAGGTTCGTTACTTCATCCGCCCTTATTCGCCCTTTCTGCACCTCTGCCACCACCAAGTTGAACACCCATTCGAGGGACTTTGTTGAATATTTGTGCGCCTCTTTCGGATCGAAGAATCTTAGGATCTCATTGTTATCCAAGAAAACAAACCCAAAGATGGGATTGTGGATAATAGTGTTGGGATGGAACTTATGCAGCCAAATGGGTCTGTTCTTTGGAGGAGTAATCTTCAGCTTTGGCTGGGCCAACCTCATCGCAATATCGAAGTCTTTCTGGCTGTAGAATTTAACTTGAGCACGCATTACCTCTATCAGCCTTCTGAGAGAAATCGAGTAGCTTGACCTCCTCTTCATATACTTGTTCGGGATCTTGTGCAAGAAGATTAGATCAAATACACACAGATTGTGGAGGTCAGCATTTGTAAAAGTGTAGAGGTTGCCATCGTCCCTCTTCACCGTATATTGAGTGTACAGCACGGTCTTCTTCCGCATGGTGCGTGGAGAGATGGTTTCAAGTGAGCAAATAACGTGCTCTGATAAGACCTACACTGGTGGCTTGGTGAGTTTAGTGAAGTGAAATTTTGCTTTGGCAGAGGGTATTCCAGTTAGCTGTGGATCGTATGGGGGCTCTGTGTCCATGGATGAGTAACGCCACCACAGAATCTCTTCGACAGTGGTTACGGGCTCTGTACGCATCTTCTGTGTAGGAATCTTGTTCATCGAGTCAATAATTTCAGAGACCCTCCCCACTGTGGTAGACTCTGGCGTTCTGGTGTCTTCTTCGAGTATAGGCCTTTTAGTAGACCCCTCTGGTAAGATTGGATTAATTGTTCCTACCAGAGCGTCGAACATACCCGTGGACGTTTCTTCAGGTATCTTTGCAAGTTTGGGAGAGCCTTCTCCAACTTTGGGGATGGGAGCTCTGCCTTTCTTCATCCAAGCCTCTGCCAAAGATGCCTTGAGAGCTTGAACCAGATCAGGGTCGTCATATTCATCTTCATTGATCTCCTCCAGTGTCTCAGAGCTGGACCCTTTCTTTGGCGACTCATGTACCACTTTACCCTTGCCTTTCCCAGTAGGCTCTGGAGATTTTTCTTTGGAGAATAGGGCTGCAGCAGAGTCCACTATTTTTAGTGGTTTGGCAGAGGTTGATTTCTTTGTCTCAGTCTTCTTCTCCCCCTCATGACGATCAGGGTCATTGCCTCCCTGATCATCATGGATTTGAGTGGTTTCTTCCTTGCACGAGGTGAGGGGAGCTTTCTTCAAGCGCCTGAGAACTCTGGAGGCCGCCTTCTCCATCTTCTCTATTACCATTTCAGCATTCAGAGTGGCGGTGTTGATATCCATCTCTGTGGCCCATTTTATTTTAGAGACGCAATGATAGATTTCATTTCAGAATGAGTTACCTTATTTGACGAGTTGCTTCGTGCAGTCTCTGATGGATTCGTTAGTAGCTCGGGCCTCTCTGAGAAGATGGTCATGGTGTTTCCGCATGGTCTCTCCGAGAGCCTCAACCATTGCATCTATCTCTCTGCGAGTGGCTAGATGGTTAATGTTTGCCCTGGAGGATGAGGAGTCGATGCCAACAGTGATCGCAGAGGAGAACATCTCTTTAATTTCATTCTTGAAGGCGGAGTAGTCCGTGTAGCCGGCGGAAACTATGTTTGCAGGGTACTGGGCGGCAACCACTGTCAGTTCTGTCTTTAGTGTGTTGATGGAAGAAGGATTGAGAGACAGCGCGCTGAAGGCTTCAGTGAGATCATCCTTTTTAAGGATAGAGCTCTGAAGGGTTGATAAGGTCGCCTTGAGTTCAGAAGTTGTAGAAGTCAACTCCTTCAGAGCCTCTGTTAGAGGTGTAAGAGCCACTGTCGCCGGAGAGGAGGAGAACAAGCTTTTCAACTCATGAAATCAACCTCTGCCAAACCACTGAAAATATTGGACTCTGCTGCAACCTTATTCTCCAAAGAAAAATCTCTAGAGCCTACGGGGAAAGGCAAGGGTAAAGTGGTAGAGGAGTCGCCAAAGAAAGGGTCCAGCTCTGAGACACTGGAGGAGATCAATGAAGAAGAATATGACGACCCTGATCTGGTTGAAGCTCTCAAGGCGTCTTTGACAGAGGCTCCGATGAAGAAAGGCAGAGCTCCCATCCCCAAAGTTGGAGAAGGCTCTTCCAAACTTGCAAAGATACCTGAAAAAACGTCCACGGGTACGTTCGACGCTCTGGTAGGAACAGTCAAGCCAATCTTACCAGAGGGGTCTACCCAGAGGCCTATACTCGAAGAAGACACCAGAACGCCAGAGTCTACCACAGTACGGAGGGTCTCTAAAATTATTGACTCGATGAAAAAGATTCCTACGCAGAAGATGTGTACAGAGCCCGTAACCACTGTCGAAGAGATTTTGTGGTGGCGTTACTCATCCATGGACACAGAGCCCCATACGATCCAAATACGATCCAGAGCTAACTGGAATGCCCTCTGCCGAAGCAAAATTTTACTTCACTAAACTCACCAAGCCACCAGTGCAGGTCTTCTCAGAGCACGTTATTTGCTCACTTGAAACCATCTCTCTGTGCACCATGCTGAAGAAGACCGTGCTGTACACTCAATATAAGGTGAAGAGGGATGATGGCAACCTCTACACTTTTACAGATGCTGACCTCCATAATCTGTGTGTATTTGATCTAATCTTCCTGCACAAGATCCTGAACAAGTATATGGAGAGGAGGAGAACAAGCTTTTCAACTCATCCAACCTCTGGAATACCGTTATGGCGAAGGTTTGCAACTCCTCCTTCGTCACATAGGAACTCGGGGAACCTAGATCACCAACACATGGTGACCTAGTAGCCTTGGAGTGTAAGGCGCCCTCAGTGATCGATTTGGCGTTGTCATCTCAGGGACTTCCACCAGATCCTCGGACATCCCCAACTAGAAAGCCTACCAGTGTTATGTCGATTTCGTGCCTAATAGGTTCAGAGCCTAACTCGACAGAGGGATCGAGTGGAGACTTTAGGCGTTCTAGACCCACAGCCTCGGTGATTCTCTCGCATGCCTCTGAAGCATGACTGGGTGGTTCACTCACGTGTGGAGGGGCAACGGATGCCTTTCTTGGTTGTGTCGAGTCCTTGGGCGAACGGACTCTTTTGATAAAACTACCATCCTTTTGAGAGGATGATGGAGTAGAATAGGGTTCCCAATTTGTGCATTCGACAGAGGACGAAAGAATGTCCTCTGCGAGGTTGGTCGGTTCAGGGTTCAGCGTGTGCACGCTTTATTCAATAGGGGTTCCCTCTAGAACAGGGTCCCTAGACATGTGGGTTGCGCAAGGAGGGGGGCTTGGATGTGTGCCTTCGGCATCTTTTTCACCCTCATCTAACTCTACTTCTTCCTCTTCGTCGTCTAATACGACTTCTGTCCCCAAATTTACCACCTCTGTGGGTGCTGAAAAACTCTGTTGGAGATTGAAGACTATATCTTGTATTTGCTCAGAGGGGGACTCTTCTCGAACAGCCATGCGTAACCTTCTTCGCTTAGGTACAGCCTTTGTAGGGCCTTCTTTAATCTCGGCCTCTATGACCTCAACCTCTGTGGGTTGGGCCTTCTTTGATTTCTTCTTTTTGGGTTTTGGCAGAGGACTGTTTGGACCCTCTTCTTCTACGGGTCTCTTTTTCCCTTTCTTTTTCTCAGAAGGATTGTCATCCTTGTCAGTCTTCTTAGACTTCTTTGGCCTTCGTGGGGGACTACTAACACTCTCGGTCCGTCCTCATTCACCTCCCTTGCCTCTGCAGGCTCCTCCATTCTTCCCTCAACTCTCATTTTGTGCACTCTCTCACCTATGGGGATACCTATTCGTGGAGGGGTTTCAGGGACCGGCTCTGRCCTCCTGTATCCACGTCTATAAGCCTTCCTATCTCCCTTGCTAAGGTACTTGAGCATAGCTTTCGATAATGGCCTCGGGCTTCTGTAACCTAGCTCATGCTCTGTTGGATGAAACTCATTCATTGGGTATAAGCAAACATTTGGCTCTGCAGAGGGCAGCTTCTCTGCAATCATGTCTCCAAAGACCAAGCCGAAGAACCTCTGTAAGATCAAGTTTAGGTGATTGAGGTCTTCCTTGGCTTTCTTTTGTGCTTTTACCTTCGATTTCTCACCCCGTTGAGTAGCACATTTTTTCTTGATTAGGCCTACCATATCATCAAAGATGAGTTGCGCGTAATCCAGGGGCAAGTTGAAGTATATTCCATAGACTATGGAGAGCATGGCATGAGATGCTTGATCGTGGCTGCCGACCTTCCCCGTTAAGCAACAATTGATGATTGAAAACAGAGTATTCCACATAGGAGGAAGGCCCTTCCTCTTGAATTCAGTTCGTTTGACGATTTTCGTCTTTACCGTGTATGAGTGGAATTCGAGGAATGAAGATCGTCCAGAGTAGGTAGGTGCAGGACAACACGTAAGGTCTCGACGTTCATCTCCATTGGTATGAGGGATTTGACTATTGGGTGTGACGCATAGCCTATTATGCTTAATCCAGCATCTTTCATGGTGCAAATGTAAGAACTGAGTAGAAATTGGGTGAGATAGGTTTCAGGGGTAGGTTTTGTTGCAGTGAGTGCGTAATAGATGGGGTGGTTGCGAAAGATTTCCAATAGTGGATATGTGTATTCCGGGAAGCCATTTGGGGATGAAGCGAAGTAGTAGTTGTTAGGTTTCTTTACCAGCATCACTTTCTCATATCGATTATGTAAAAACGATATGGCATGAGAGGTCAGTGC
>NC_037539.1:32486992-32488734 GCF_001531365.2 Cynara cardunculus var. scolymus
AAGCAGTGTTAGATTGAGGCCATTTTCTCAATTGTTGCCATGTGTATTTTGATCTTTGAGTTGTAGAGGAAGAGCTTTGAGAGTTACTCAGTCTTAGTTTTTCCTTTTCTCTTTTCTCTTTTCTCTTTTCTCTTTTTTCAAGATCAAAATAGGTCTTTTCATGCTCAGATTCTAAATCAGAGAGGACCTCTTCTTCAGAGTCTGATGTGAGAAGATCTTTGTCAGTTATGAAKGAACTTGAGATAATTTGATTTATGCTTGAAGGCTCTTTGACAAAACTCTTTTTAAAAAGTGACTCATTTTTAGAAAGCTCTGGGAGATTAGAGTTAACATTTGTAGCTTCTTTGATGTGTTTTGGAAAAAATTCAAGAGCCTCTGAGGATAACTTTCTTTCAAGAGGACGAATTGTACACACAAAAGCACAATCTTTTTGGGTCTCTGGTTGTCCAAACTTGAAAATTCCTATCTGACTCTGTCTCATAAATTTCCTTGGAATAGAATCCTTCCTTTCAGATGGTGAGAAAGAGTCAATATAGTCTTCAAAAGCAACATTTTCCATTATTAAAGAAGTTCTTGAGTCTGGAGCAAACAAAAGCCTTCGTCTTTTAAAAATGGACTTAGTATTTGGWATGTTACTTTTAAGATTTTTCCAAGATCTGAAGGTATTCTCAAGAGTTTTGTTAGATTTAAAATCTGGTTTGATGTCAAATTCTGTGAAACCCATACCTCTTCTCCCTATGTTAACTTTGATCTTTTTATAAACATTTTGAGCATCTTGAAACTTTTTAATCTTGAGCTCTCTTTCAAGAATATCTTGATGCAAAAACTCTCTTTCTTTTTGGAAGTAATCTTTGACAGAAGCAACATTGCATTTCTCATGCTCTACATTCCTTAACTCATCAACCTTGTTCTCTAACTCCTTTTCAATTTTGGCAAACTTTTCTTTTGAGGACTTTTCCAAATTCACAAAGTTTGTTTGTGCCTCTTCGAACATTTTAAAAAATCTATTTCTTTCCTCTGTAAGAAGAGTGACTTCTTTCTCACAAAAGGAAAGTTTTTCTTTAAGCTCGTAATGTTCCAAAAGGCATGAATGAAGATTATCAATGATCTCTTTGTATAGATCAATTGATTCAGAAGAGTGAGAASTGGAAACCTCTTGGTCATTTGAGTCAGAAGAGTCGGAGTCAATTTTTGCCATATTACAAAAGATCTCATCCTCTGTGTCTGAGTCTTCCCATGCAAGAAGTCCTTTCTGATCATCTTCTTCTGAGGATTCATCAGTGACTAACTCACTAGTTTGAGCTAGCAGAGATTTCTGTTGATAGTACTCAGCCTTCTTTTTATAGAAGGCTGCATCTCTTGGACCCTTTTGTGGAGCCTTAGGCCCTTTTGACCAACACTCAVCAGCAAAGTGGTCTGGCTTACCACATCTGACACATCCTTCTTTTGTCTCTTCCTTCTTCTACTCAACTATCTTCTGTGGAGGCTTCTGCTCCTCCTTTTCACTTCCATCCAATCTTCCACCTTCTGTGTAGTTTCTTCTGTTGAAACTTCTATACTCCTTCTTTTCACCACCCTTCCTATACTCTCTGGTGATCAATGCCAGAGTCTWCATCATTTCTTTCATTGTTACTTCTTCTTCAGAGCTCTCCTCACTCTCTGCGATCAGAATCTTCTTTTTCTTCTTCTTCTTTTTTTCTTCCTTCTTTGATTCTCTCCCCTTACCAGAGCCACCATCTTCT
>NC_037539.1:32488998-32519077 GCF_001531365.2 Cynara cardunculus var. scolymus
GATTCACCCTCCTTAGCCTTGAAGCTATGATATTCATCAATACAAATGGCTCGGTTGTTCTTGAGAGTCTTTTTCCCTTCTTCGATCTATTTTTCCAATTCTGCCCAAATGTCCATAGACAGATGGCAGTGATCAATATATTTGAAAATCTCATGAGGTATAGCCATGATTAACAGCCTTTTACACTTGCTTCCCAATTTAACCAATACCTTTTCTTCATCGCTCCAGTTAGCAATTGGTTTTGGCTCATAGTGCTCAGGAACTTCGGGGGTTGTACCAGTTGCTGGAACTCGTGGAATCAAATTCATTGGCACGTAAGGTGGATTGTAGAGAAATTCACAAATTTTGGGATGAATTCCCTCTAGGAAGTTGATCATGCGCACTTTCCAATGAGGGTATTCCTCTCGGATAAGTGTGGGAGGTTTGGATTGAGATCCAGTACTCATGAACGAGGTATTACCCATGTTCGCCATTGAAATTTGAAGAAAAAATAAGAACAAGATGAAACTGATTCAACAGTGAGTGAAACAGGGTAATATGAAGAAAATGGTGTTCAAGGAATCACAGATTAATACCAAAAGCAGAATTAATTGAATTAGAATTCAAAAACCCGCTTTGATACCAATTGTTGGATCTGAATACAACTTTGATATTGATCTAACACTCTAAACAAGCTCTAAAAATAATTGAAGTATAGCGGAAGAATTAATAAGAGCAAAACAAAGTGAGTAAGTGATTAGAAATACTAAACACACCAAGAACACATAGTCTCAATCAAGAAGATGAATGCAAGAAGATTGCTCCAAAAGTTTTTCAATTGATTCAATTGAAAAATTTGACGATTACAACTGGAAGCACCTTCGATTACAAAGGTCCTATCCGCTATTTATACTAGTTCCTAACGACCTTRGTGACAAGATTTTGACGTGTGTCTTCATCTGAGTCGTCCAAATAAAGTCGATTATTCCCTAGTCACGTGAAAAGCACATGCGGCTAACAACCTTTGAAAAATGATAGAACAGAAACTTCACAAAAGACCAAATCCGCAGACCATCTGTGAGCCATCTCAGATGCTCTGCTGTAAATGACTTGCGTGTTCTTTTTAACAGAAGACCATTTTCCAGAACCTCTGTGAGACACATCAGAGGTTCTGCCACTTTTCACTTGTTCGATCAAATGGCTTCTGTTGGTAGTCCTCTGTTGTCTTCTGTGGAGATAACCTTCTGTCAAGACTTACAATATACTTTTTCTATACTTTTACAAGATAGGAATAATGGAGCTAACAAACCCTTTTATTGGTGGCCTGGACTGAAGAAAGACATAGAAAGATATGTGGAGCGATGTTTGACGTGTTTGCAAATAAAATCTTAACACCAAAGACCATATGGGAATTTGCAGTCTTTAGAAATTCCTGTGTGGAAATGGGATCATATCACGATGGAATTATAAAATTGCCTCGAACTCCAAAGGGATATGATGCCATATGGGTGATTGTGGATCGTTTGTAGAAATCTTTGCACTTTCTTCCGATAAAAGAGAATTATCTGTTAGAAAGATTGGCAAAGATTTATATTAAAGAGATTGTAACTAGACATGGGGTTCCGTTGTCTATCATCTCAGACAGGGATAGCCGGTTTACATCCAAAATCAGGGAGAGTTTTCAGAAAGCTTTGGGTTCTCAAATTCGGTTGAGTACGACGTATCATCCATAGACGGATAGGCAGAGTGAAAGAACAATTCAAACTCTAGAAGATATGTTGAGGGCATGTGTTATAGATTTCGGAGGATCATGGGAAGATCATCTGCCGTTAATTGAATTTGCCTACGATAATAGTTATCACTCCAACATTCAGGCGACACTATATGAAGTTTTGCATGTCTGTAAGTGCAGAACACCCGTTGTTTTGGAATGAAGTGGGTGAAAGACAGTTAACAGGGCCAGAAATTGTTCAAGTCACTTCTGAAAAGAATGAGCAAATCAGAGAAAAGATTAAAACAACTCAAGACCGTCAGAAGAGTTACACTGATAGACGCCGTAAGCCGATTGAATTCTTTGTGGGGGATCATGTGATGCTGAAAGTCTCGCCATGGAAAGGGGTAGTCAGATTCGGTAAAAGAGGTAAGCTCAGTCCAAGATATATCGGGCCATTCAGAATCTGCAAACGAGTTGGAATGGTTGCATATCAGTTAGAGCTACCAGAGAAGCTTAGTTCATTACATAACACTTTTCACGTGTCTAATTTATGAAAGTGTTTGGCAGATCCGAGTTTGGCAGTGCCTCTACCAGAAGTCAGGCTAGACAGTAAGCTGAATTTATGTAGAAACACCAGAGGCAATAACTGATCGGAAAACCAAGGTTTTGAGAAATAAAGAGATTACTCTTGTAAAGGTTCAATGAATTTACCACAAGGGTTCTGAGGCAACTTGGGAGTTGGAATCTGACATGAGAACAGAGTATCTGTGGCTTTTTTACTAAAGGAATTCCGGGACGGAATTCTTTTGAGGGGTGGATAATGCGACAACAGGGTTCTGGTTATCACCCGAGGTATTTATTATCTGATTAATTGTTTATGTGGATGCATATGCTTATATGTTGTTATAACCGCGTTTTCTGCAAACCTGGTTAAGGTAACTCTATACGTTTATTATGTGAATTGTGTGAAAACATGCATGTTATCTTAAATATAAATGCATGAATTATGTGCACATGTGTGGTAAATTGATATTATGCATGCATGTGGAAATTTTATAGGCGGTAATATATTATGTGATTCAAACCTTCATAGTTAAGAAAGGTTGATTATAAAACAATATCTTTCCACCGCCTAATGATTTTTATATTAAAAGAAACCCATCACCGCCTTATCATAAGTATAAAAGAAAAAGGATAAGGTAAAAACCTTATCAGTTCACTATTTTACAAAATATACAAGAGAATTTTAAAGGCGGTGAAGAGCATTTCTTGAAGAAATTTATTGTTAAAGAATCTGTTAATTGCTGTGTGATAACCTGCAGAATATGTGTTATAAGGTGAGTTTTAAACTACCGTCAATTATAAACTGTGAGTTTTATTAACCTTTTTATTATAACCGTAAGTTTATAAACTGTTGTTCAAATCCTATACTCTAGTAGTTACAGATGATTGAGATTTAGAAAGAATCTGTTGAAAACTGTTTCCAAACAGTTTTGAAAGAAATGTTTTATGGTTCAAGATTAGAACTTATTTTGAAAAGATTAAAAGGAAATTGTTCTTTAGAAATAGTTTAAAATAATACCCTGTTTTGGGAAGAACAAGATGAGTTAAGCAATTTGATCTAGAACAAGAGTGTTCTTATGATTTGAAAGGTTTAGAATATAAACCTGTGTTGAGAATATGATTTGGATAAAACTATGAACGAGATTCACTCTGACAGAAAGGTCTGCAGCCTGTCATTGGGTGAAATAGTTCATATGAATTTCAGGGGAAATAAGGATGGTCGTTGTGTGTAATGGATAGTTATTGCTATAAACAGGAGATTAATGGATGTAATAAGGATGGTCGTTGTGTGCATGCATGGTATAACTCTTGCTATTATATCTAATAAGATTACAACAGATTGGAGTTCTCTCTTCTTGGTGATTTGAGGATTTAGAGATATTGTTCTTATTGGAAATAGTAGTATTGATGTTATGGTTATGGGAAAAATATGTGGCTTATGGTCATTGGTTTTAGAAAAAAGTATTTTGGAACAGAGTGTTCATTATATGAGGAACCAAAGAAGCTCTAGTTAGTTCTCACTATTAGACCAGAGGATTCTGGTTCTTTAAGAAGTATGTTTGTTTTTAAAAAATCAATTGGACTAGAGGCTCTGTATCTATTAATAAGAGCTTCTGTGTCTAAATCGTATTCCAATAAGTTTTAAGAAAAATGACTTTTATACTTAATATTTTACACTTAAAAAATAGACCAGAGGGGTTCTGGTCAACTTATACGTTGAACCAGAAGCTTTGGTTGGTCTCAACTTTTGAACCAGAAGCTCTGGTTAGTACAACTAGAGGCTCTGGTCAAGCAAGAGCTCTGTATAGTTATTCTTTTTGTAAGAAAGACTATTTTATTGGTTGGAAGCCTAACTTAAAAACATTACAAGAAAATATATAAGCCAGAAGCTCTGGTTAAAACAACTAGAGGCTCTGGTCAAGAAAATAGAAGCTCTGATAGACAGACCAGATGGGCAATGGTCCTGTTTCTTGAAATATATTCCAAGTGTGGTTTGGAACCAGAGGCCCGATGGACCAAATCGGAATATGATTTCAGTCTTTGCAACATGAGATGGATTATTTCAAATAAATATTTTTGTTGATCTTCACCCTGCATTACATAAAAAGGGAACCTCACTAGACATTTATGTCTAACCCTCATTTTGTGTTTTCTAAAATATGTGTACAGGTTATGAGAATAAGGGAAAAAGCATTATGTGAATTTCATCCATATGTGCTTTGCTATGTGAAGATCTTGGTTTGCCATGTGTTGAAGCTTAGATGCTAGGATGCAAGAGCATGTACTTTAAAATTTTTGAATTGTAGATTTCAGTCTCTTGTATTATGGACCTGTGTAGAGAAAACATGTATTCTATGTATGAAATATGTGTTATATGCAATGTATGGTTTGGGGGTGTTACATATGTTAGGTACATAAATATGCATAAAAATATGATCATGTGTGTATGCATGAGTTATGTATATGGAATGTGATTTTAAGAATGCATGGGTATATATATATATATATATATATATATATATATGCATGCATTGGGTGGCAATCTGGAAAATAAACATGCATGTATAAGGGTTGTGTAGCTGACTTTCCAAAATTGGAAAGTATAAATAAAGAGGGTTGGGTATGAGAAAAGGTTTCTTGCCTCTTTGGGAAATTTGAGAGAAAAGGAGTTGTGGTTCTTATTTGCTTAATTTGGACTGGAGAAATCGATTTGATCTTGCAATCTTCCTCAAATTTTGGATAAGGTGAGTATTTTTCAAAATATCCTTTGCAATACATTTTGCTACTGGTTATATTTTTGGGATTTGATGATACTTTGAAAATATATTGCATCTTGTTCTTGAGCATATTCATTGGCTGAGTTTTATTAGCCACCGGTCACAATGTTGACAGGATTGGGAGTGCCCGGACATACGTTTAACCGGATTAAGTGATAGAATGTTTTAGTCAAGTCTGTTACCGTTCACTATGTTGTCTGGTATGGTGAGTATTCGGACATAGGGTTGACCGGATAAGAGTTTGACCGGTCATTTAACCAATATGGGACTTTATACTCGGACACTTTGTTGTCCGGAGAATGATAATTCCAGCTAATGTTTTGGCCGGATAAGGGGTGGTTATTGGAAAACTGTTGTCTGGATATCTAACCTCGCCAAGCTTGTCCGGACATGTCTTGTCCGGATACCCTGTCCGGATATACATTATTCGTACAAATTGTTAAGTGTTGAATTTTATATATATTGAGATTTTCACAATTTAACAAAAAAAAATTTGGATATTAAATTTGTTATGGTGACAAAGGTGTATTTTATATCCTTTAAAGTAAAAAGATAATGTTTCTACCAAGCATGGTGACGTAAGTCTGTTTTGGTATGAAACTATATTTTAGAAATATTCCTACCAAGCGTGGTGACGTAAGTCTGTTTTGGTATGAAACTTGTTTTTAAGAGATAGTTCCCCCAGACGTGGTGACATTTGTCTGTTCTAACTTGGAACTGGGTGATGGGTACTTCCAGATGTGGTGACTTATGTATGTTCTAGCAAGTAGCCCTACTTTAATGATGGAATAAGGGTGGCATATCTAGGAGAGGTGTACCATGGAATAAGGGAGGCATTGTCATATGTGGATACTATTATAGCTCTTGTTATTATCACTAATTAGATACAGTAACTCTAATTCATCATTTCTTTCTCACTTGATGAATTAAAGATATTGTTCTTTTTAGAAATAATAATTTAGATGTTATTGAGAAGGGGGAAATGGTTTGTCATCAGAGGCATTTGTTGCCTAACTTACTATCAAATTTTGATACATACAGAGGGGCTCTGGTTGGTCATATACAAGGACCAGAGGAGCTCTGCTTTTGAAAAAAAGGGGGTTTTTAAATACTTTGAGAATTTTATAAATCGAAGGCTCTGTATGTTTCATATTGAAGCTCTCTATCTTAGTTATGTGTTTTACTGTGTAAAAATTATCTTCTCTTCAAAAAAATTTATAAATAGAATTTAAGAATTAGAGGAACTCTGATTCTAATTGAGAAGTCCTTTTTAAGTTATATTATGCTTTTTTGTGCTAAAAGTTTCATTTGGTCCAAAGGACCTCTGGTTGGTCATTATTCATTTAGATACAGAGACTCTAGTTAGTAGAACCAAATGCTCTAGTTGGTAAGGCAAAAGAGGCTCTGTTGTGTAGAACCAGAGGGGCTCTAGTCTGTAGAACCAGAGGGGTTTTGGCCCGTTAAGTTGAGAGTTTTATTCTGAGCTCGGGGTTTTAGAGAGGTGCATTTGAATCATGTGTTGAAGTAACTGTTGATCTCATTTTGATCATATTGTTAAATTACATTATTTTGCTAAAACGGAAATGCTTCTGTGTAAAAGTTATTTTATCATACTTTGGTGTTCATCACCCTGCATATGCAAAGAAGGGATTTACCCACTAGACCCTTTTGGTCTAACCCTCATTTTTATGTTTTAAAAAAGTGCAATGCAGGAACTACGGCGTCAAGGGATATTAAAGGGAAAGGGAAAATGTAATTGTTTCCCTGTATATTATCTGCTTTTGAAGATCAGCATGATGATTGCTTATTTTGAAGATACATGTTGTTGTACATATGTTAGTGCAGAAATTTTATTTTGGAATTTTTCATATGTAGATTTTGTACATATAAGAATCCTTGTACTAGTGGGACCAATGTGGTGTTTGGGGTGTCACAATGACCATTCCCTATACTGATAAAGGTAAGTCAAAAGATGCGTTGATTGACGCAATCCTTCCATCTCTGCAAATCAACGAAACTGATTCGGATTATATCATTTCGAGGGCGATATTATCAACTAAAAATGAGAATGTCGATGAGATTAATGATCAGTCGATCGACAAGTTTTCTGGAGATGAAAAAATATACTACAGCTTCGACGAAGCAGAAGATAATAAGAACAACATCTATCCGATAAAGTTCTTAAACTCTTTTACTGATAGTGGTTTGCTTCCTCATTAACTTAGTCTCAAGATTGGATGCCCAATACTGTTACGAAATATCGATCCCTCGAATGGATTGTKTAATGGCAGTAGATTGATATGCAGAGGCTTTCAACATAACGTCATCGATGCAGAAATAGCTGTTGGTCAGCATGCTGGAAAGAGAGTATTTATGCCGAGAATTCCCTTATGTTCGTCCGAAGACAACATGTTCCCATTTAAGCTGAAGAGAAAACAGTTTCCAATTCGGCTTAGCTTTTCTATGACAATCAATAAAGCTCAAGAACAAACAATTCTGAATGTAGGTGTTTATCTATCGGAATCAGTTTTCTCACACAGGCAACTTTACATGGCGTTGTCCAGAGGGATATCACGGGACAATACGAAGGTATTAGTGAAGCCTGTTAAAAAACTCAGTCGGGGTCGGAGTCTACACCTCAAACGTCGTCTCTCAAGAAGTATTACGTGACGAATAAGGTATAATCAACAATTATATTATTACACATTTGTTACCATATGTTTCTATTCAAGCCATTGCGCCATTTTTTACAGAAAATATTTACAGATGAGTGCATCACGTAAAACAAACAACAATTTGGATATAAGGATGAACATTATTTACAAACGATTATATTTTTTTGTTCAGTCAATAATTTTTCAAGTTTTGTAATGAGTTCTGAGCAGATGGGTTCAGAAACCCGACATGTGTGCAATTTTTTTTCATTCGATCTTGCTAATACACCGTATTAACCTTCAACTTTATATATCAATTGACTTGTAAATGGACCACACAAACTCATGATTCCAGGCCAAGCTAATGTTTTCGGATTGCCATTTACCCGCGCTGCATCATGCAGCTACACCATTAGTATAAGGAATGTATGTGTGCATATACATATATATATATATATATATATATATATGTGTGTGTGTGTGTGAATATGTGTGCATGATTATATGCATGAATATTGCATGGGAGGTATGCAAGTGGGAAGGGGGTAGCCGCCTTCCTATTTTGGGAAGGGTATAAATGGGGGGCGGAAGCCTCCATTTCTTTTCCTTCCATTTCTGAGAAATAGTGTGCGATTTAAAAGAAACTAGAGTTGATCGGATTGCTTGCTAACTATTCCAAGAAGATTTTCAGAAGTGTTCAAGGTGAGTGGTTAAATGTTTAAAAATCTCTTTGAATTACATAATTGATTGTGTTATAAACTCACCCGGTTTAGACTCAAAGCGAATAAGTGTTTGTCCAGATTAAAATAAACCGTACAAGGGTTTGAACGGATTGATATGATTGGGGGAAATTATATCTCTGAAAATCGGTTAAATGTTTTGAATAGAGAAGTAGGAATACGAACAAGGGCTATCCGGTTTAGGTGTTAATCGATCAAAGGTTGTCTGATGTGTTTATAATTTGACTGGTGTATTGTCCAAATTAGATGTAACCCAGACAAAATCAAGGAAATAATGAGTTGTTCGGGTTACTAAATCGGACAAAGGATTTTGTGTTGTCCGAATTTGTATATAGGAAGGGATCATGTGATGCCCAGATTTGTAAACCGGTTAAGTGGGACTAAGAGTTGTTCGGATTGGTTTATTGACCAAGACTTCACCGGAGATAAAGTCCGGCCAAGTCCATGTTGACCAAAAATTTGCTAAGATTGACCGGTTTTATGTTTGGACAAAAATGTTGGTTCAATTAATTCCTTATTATAAATATTCTTTTATAAGATTAAAGAATGAGGATTTTGATATAGATGATTTTGAACTGGTGATATTCCATTAGGACATTTATGACTGCGGTCTGTTCTAATTGAAATTATTTTTGTGTAAAAATGATTTATGAGGAAATAAGGGTGGCATATTAAGTAGAGGTGTACCATGGGATAAGGGTTGCACATCAAGGAGAGGTGTACCATGGGATAAGAGTGGCATATCAAGGAGAGGTGTACCTTTGGATATAAGGGTGGTATTTGTATGTGTGACGTATAATATAACTCTTACTATTATATCCTTTACGATTATTGGGGTGATTAGGGTTCTAATTGAAAATCATAGTCTGGATGTTATTGGGAAAGGAGTAACAGGTTTAGCCTGTTACTTTGATTAAACCTTATTTGGAATTGAAAAGGTTTAAAAGTGGCATTGTATAAAACCTGGTTGGTTCAAACCTAGTTGGGTTTGGGCATGTTATTTGAGAAGCATAATGATTAGCTTTAAAATTTGACAGGCATTGGTTTATGTTTTACTTGTTCATATATTTGTTGTATATATAAGGTTGTTTTTAAATAAATTTTTGGTGATTCTCACCTTGCAATAACATAAAAAGGAACTCACTAGACCTTTCGGTCTAACTCTCGTTTTGTGATTTTAAATATGTGTTGCAGGAGGTGCAGACAGTAAGGGGAAAGGGAAAATGTGATATTTTCCATTTTGCATATCTGTATGAAGATTTTCTTATGATGCGTAGACTTAATAGATGAACGTTAATTAGTACAAGAAATGTATTTTGAATTTTTTGACCATGTATTCTGTAATGGTAGATTCTTGTACTAAGGGACTTATGTGGTGTATAAACATGTATTTCTTATGAATGAAGTATGTGTAACATGCAAAGGGTGGTATGGGGTGTTACAGAAAGTGGTATCAGAGCCTGAGTTTAAGAGATTTAGGTATTTAACAGCATGATACCTAGACTTAAACTATTTCATTGCATGCTAAGGTTCCCGGACTTAGTTAGCACCATTGGATAGAAATATAATGAGTTAAAAGAACAATGTGTAAGATAAATTTAATTACATCTAGCCAGTGTAATTATGAATTTACAGGTACATATATGGACTTGAATACTTCATTGTGTTTGGGAATGTGAATACGTGATCATTAACATTGCAATATGCAGATGTTTAGCCGAACACGGAGATCTGAAAGAATGGCTCCTCCTGAGTCTGAAGAAAGAGAGGAATCACCTGCTAATCTTTCGAGAAGTACTTCTGGAAATAGAGGTCGGGGAAGACCAAGGGGAAGAGGTAGAGGGAGAAGTCAGACACAGGGAAGGGGTCGAGCTGAAACACATTCTGAACATGAAGAATCCCATTCTAGGAATGTTCAGGAGGAACAAGTGCCACACCCAGAGTACATAACTAGAGACATGTTGACAGAAGAAATGGGAAAGTTAAGGGAAACCTTAACGTCTATTATGGGAATACCGGCCAGGGTTGAAACAGAAAGAGTGGAAGTACATCCCTCTGTTCCAGTTACACAAAAGAAGGAAGGAGATATTAAGATGTTCCTAACTTGTAAACCGCCAACTTTCTCTAGGGAGAGGGATCCAGTAAAGGCGATGTGCTGGATCAAAGAGATTGAATCTGTATTCAACACCATCCGGTGTCCAGAAACTGATAAAGTCCGATTTGCAGTATCAGTATTAAAGTCAAATGCTTTGTTCTGGTGGGAAGTGGAGTCTTTAGCCAGAACAGATGTCTTACAAATGTTATCTTTGGCAGAATTTGTTAATCGATTCAAAGATCAGTTCTGTCCCAAGATGGTTGTAAGACAAATGGAGGAAGATTTTCTGAAATTAGAACAAGGCAATGGGACTTTTCGGGAGTATACTGAGAAGTTTATTGAATATTCTCGGTTTGCTGAGCATTATATTTCATCAGAATCCAGAAAGATGGAAAGGTATATTTGGGGGCTGAAACCTTCAATTCGTTAACTTGTAATTGCTATGAATCCTACTACCATTTCATTAACTGTCAAAGAACGTAATAAAAATCGGCAGTCAGAGGGTAAGAGTGTTGAGAAAAGGAAATGGGAAGGGCCTTCATCTAATTTTCGAGGGCCAAAAATAGTAAAATATGATAATAGATCTAAACAGAAAGTCGGTGAGAAAGTCAGTACACAATGTCGATAGGTTCATCAAGGTGATTGTAAGATGGATCCAAGGAAATGCTACAAGTGTGGCGAGGCGGATCATTTGTCGAGAAGTTGCCCATCCAACAGAAGATGTTTTAACTGTAATTCCCCAGATCATATTCGGCCTAATTGTCCGTTGTTGAGAACTCCCCAATTAACTATGGGGAGTAATGTATCGGGTACTCGGGGAAGACCTACAGTTTCCAGAGGAGGGCAAGGAGGGGCACGGGGTCGGTCCTTCCAGATGACAAAAAATGAGGCAGAGGCTGCGCCAGATGTAGTGACAGGTACCTTCCTTCTGAATTCTCTACGTGCTAAGGTCTTATTTGACTTTGGTGCAAATTTTTCATTTGTATCACCATCATTTGCTCAAATTGCATATTTGAATTCTGTGTTACTTAATGACGAATTAGTAGTTGATACTGCTAATAGTCAAGAATCTATTACTAGTGTATTCAATAACTGCGTTATCGTTATTGAGGGGCATGAGCTACCAATTCGGTGATTCCCAATGCCAATGAAAGAGTTTGATATAGTAGTGGGTATGGATTGGTTGGCAGAGCATCATGCTAGTATTGTCTGTAATAAGAAAATGATCAGAATCATTTTACAAGACAGAGGAAACGTTTTTATTTATGGTGATCGACAGAACCATCGTCTTAGTCTTTTGACTGTGTTGAAAGCCCGGAAGTGTATCCAGAAGAAGTGTCAGGGGTGTTTGGCATATGTTATTGATACAAATAAAGAGAAAGGAAAGAAGGAATTGATTCTGATCGTTAATGAATACCCAGAAGTCTTTCCAGAAGATTTGTCTGGTTTACCGCCAGACAGAGTTATTGAGTTTAGAATTGATTGTTAGACCCTGTTAAACCCCACAATGCAAAATGTAAAAAGTAATGAAAANTTTGTTAACCAAAGCCTCCACATCATGTCAATCCTACATCACTATCAACCAGAACTCCTCTGGTTACTCACTCAAGATATCATGCCTAACCAGAACTCCTCTGGTTCCATGAAAATACAATTTTCACTTAAAACTCATCTAAATTGAAAACAATTTTTAAAAGATTATACAAAATTGCAGTTTTTGTGAGTAAAAACTATAACATCAGTTTTAAAAGACCAAAACTTCGTAATTAGTATTAATCTTACAATTAGATGAGATTTTAAATTCCATTTTTTTGAAACGTCTTCCACAAATCCCAGCAACAGAGACATACACCCCGGTCTACAAAATGCAAGGACACCGCCCAACCCTTTCGAAGGAAGGATACAGCATCAACAGACCGCTATCAAGGGCTATGCTCACTGTGAGATACGCCAAGCCTATGAACGCTCCATGCTGTCCCAAGAACCGAGGGCAGCTACCCCGGAGCACTTAGAGCCGTCCCCCCTCCAAGCGAGGGAGCACAACCATCGTCTTCATCGGATGATGACGATGATGATGATGATACTCGTGCTTCCCCCGGCCATCACCAACATATTTCCCTACCTACTACCCAAAGGGCACCCACATCCACTATCCCTGGCGATCAAAGCCAAAGGGATATTGAAACAGGACGACCCAGTCCAATCCAAACCCAAGCTAGCCATCCAGAGACCATCCTTCTAGCCTCTGGAGATGAACAAGCCGAGGAATCTCATACCCCATCACCCCTCTCTCAACAAAGAGGTGATGAAGAGATAAGAGCCCCTTCGCCTCAGGGCTTGCCACAACCTCTCACACACAAACGCATCCATTGCTTCTGATGTTGAACCCATAGATCGTTCAGAGCGATCTTCATTTCGTGCACCACTACCCTTGGTATTTGATCTACCAAAGGGTACACACATCCGATTCACTTACTCAGCCTCTGAAGCTGAAGAAGAGGAAGAGGATGTCCAAACATCACAAGATAGTTCTTCTCTCGAAGGCTATCAAGGACATGATGGAAGTCCTTCGCGGCCTACCTTCACACAAGGCCAAGAAGGCGACTCAGGAAGAGAGACACAACCTGCAGCATCCGTTGCTGCAGGGATTACCCCCTTAGCCGATCTGGTCACCAAGGCTGAGTTCCAGGCCTTTGTTGATACAGTTCCGTGCCTCATGCTCGAGCAGCCGCCCAAGCAAACGACAACGCCACGATGACCAAGACCCCGATGATCAAGGTCTTGGACCTCGTGAGGGGGAGACAGAGGCGGTGGCTGCATATACATCTCCATCTACGGCTGCATATACATCTCCATCCGCTGGCTGCATATACATCTCCATCCGCTGCACCAACGCAACCATCACCACCACACCAACMATCACYTCAAGAAACCCAAGCAAGGGAACCAGAGGCCTTGCCCTCTGATGATGAACCGCTTAACCAAGTTCCCTTAGCTACAACCCCATAACCCATCGTGTTGAGTTCCTCAACCGATGAAGAACCAACCACCCCACCATCACAACACCAATGAAAAGAAAATTTGTCATCCAATGAAAACTTGGAAATTGATGTTTTCTTCTAGATTAGTGTTTGTTTTTCATATGTGTCTAGATTAGACTTTGTTATTTCATTACTTAGGGGGAGATTGTTAAACCCCACAATACAAAATGTAAAAAGTAATGAAAAACAAACAAGTGATGAAGAACCAGAAGACCAATGAAGACATCAAGGCAGAAACGACCAAGTATGGATTCGATCATTGGATCGATGGACAGACTAACCAGAGGATCGATGGAAAGAACAACCATTGGACCGATGGACGAAGTTAGACCATTGGATCGATGGACAGACTAACCAGAGGATCGATGGAAAGAACAACCATTGGACCGATGGACGAAGTTAGACCATTGGATCGATGGAAAGAACAACCATTGGACCGATGGACGAAGTTAGACCATTGGATCGATGGAAAGACCAACCAGAGGATCGATAAACATTGGACCGATGGATGAAGTTCAACCAGAGGACCAATGGACGATGCGATGGAAAGAAGCGTTCTCATCGATACTCTGGACAGACAAACACTTAGAAGATTTTCTAAGTATTCATCCAAGCGTGCAATGAAGATTTGAAGATAAGGATGAAATCATCACATTGATAATCAACAGCTGGAATTATAGTTTATCTTGTTAATAATGCTTATCCATGTAAAAGATAAACTTTATCTGTTAGCTAGACTATTTGCTAGAAAGTAGCAATATATAGTTATCTTAGTATTAGCCAACTAGTATAAATAGATAATTAGGTCTATTGTAAAAAAAGAGCGCATGTGAGAGAGAAAAAGACTTTTACTCTTTGTTTTACGTTTCATTATTTWTAAAGTAAAACCTTTGAAGCTCAAAACTGTTCTTGAATGTTCTTATTTTATTTTTTAGTCTTCATAACTTTATTCGTAAAATCACTATAATTTGGTTATTCATAACTAGATTATTAGTGTTATTAAGAGATCTGGGATCAACAGTATTTGTTCCTGGAACTCTTGGAGCTAGAGTTTGAGGAATGTAGGGACCCTCCTGAATGGATTGCAGGAGATTCTTATCCATTCCCTCCAGAAAATTTACCATTCTGATCTTCCATTGAGGATATTCCTCTGGTTGAAGAGTTGGTGGCTTTGTGAGGGAGCCAACATTGTACGCGGAATTCCAGTTGGCCATTGAAAATTTTGGAGAAGAAGAAAGAATTTTTAACGAGAAAGAAGATCAATAATTTGAGAGATTTTTGAATTGATCGTTTTGATTGGATAATCAATCAATAGGCTCTTATACTAATTGTTGATCCCAAATCTCTCAATAACACTAATAATCTAGTTATGAATAACCAAATTATAGTGATTTAATGAAGAAAGTTATGAAGTCTCAAAAATAAAATAAGAATATTTAAGAACAACTTTGAGTTTCAAAGGTTTTACTTTATAGATTCATAAACGTAAAACAACGAGTAAAAGCTTTATTTTTACAATAGACCTAATCATCTATTTATACTAAACGACTATTAAGAAGATAACTATCTAATGCTACTTTCTAGCAAATTGTCTATCTAACAGATAGGGTTTATCTTTCACATGGATGAACATTAACAATAAGATAAACTCGAATTCCAGCTGTTGATTTGTCATCTCCAGCTGTCATTTATGGTATAAAGATTTCATCCTTATCTTCAAATCCTCATTGCGTGCTTGGATGCAGTGCTGGAAAATCTTCTGAGTGTTGTTTGTCCAGAGGATCGATGAGAATGCTTATTTCCATCGCATCCTTGAACTTGTCCATTGATCCTCTGGTTGAACTTGTCTATCGGTCCAATGGTTGAACTATCCATCGATCCAATGGTTGAATTCCAGACTTAGTCGATTCTGCCTTGATGTCTTCATCGATCTTCTGGTTCTTCATCACTTGTTGTTTTTCATTACTTTTTACATCATGAGTTATGGGGTTTAACAAACCTAAACTAAATATGCAATAATCCAAATAACCAGATTGAAAATCAACAAATTGCAAATAACTGAATTATATAAGTAAGTAGTACTAGATAAGAACTAGAAGGAAAACACCTAGACTCAAATCAAATAGAAATCGGTGGGTGTCGGGCGATGGTCGATAATCACTGCTTTACTGGTGTGGTCGTTTGGCTGGTCGATAGGTAGGCAGTGGCACTAGGCACTCTTCGAGTCTCATGGTCACTAGACTCAAATCAGATGGAAACTAATGGCCGACCGGCGTCGTGAGAGATTGAGAGCGATGCGAGATTGCAAGGGGGAGGTGACTGACAAGGACACGTGAGGATGGTAGGGTGAAGCTAGAACCAGGAGTCGTGAACTCGGGATTCTTGAAGAAAATCATCGTTTGATTATTCAAGGTCAATTCATGGAAGCAATCATAGAGATTAGAGAATCACCGAATTTTCAAAAAGAAAATTAGAAAATGAACCTAGTACAGGCTTAAAGCACTTTTGACTATGATGCCTCTTGGGCTGTAATGCCCTGGGAAAAAGCCCATGTCGCCCACTATGTGGGCTGACCCTGATTACAACCTCGTGTTTCAAGCAAGAGTGACTTGGCATTCCTCTTTGAAAAAATGGGTTCAAGAGAGGAAAAACAATGGACTTTGGGAGAAATTATTACTAGTTTATTAGATATGAGAGGTGAGCGAAATAATAGGTACTTGTAGAATCAGTCCTATGTAAAAATCAGGGACAAGTGACTAGTTTATAAAGGTATCTAGTATAAGCATAAACGGAGTCAGAATTGAGGAAATGGCCTTCTAGATGTATGTCTATTACAAATTTACATCCAACCATGCAAACAGTTCTTTGTATGGGTGTTATTTAGTTTCTCGTTTATTTGGTTTAGTATTATTTAGTTTCTCGTTTATTTGGTTAAGTTGATTTGGATTTCAACTTTTTTTTGAATTATCTTGCCAACAACCACATCGAATAAGGTTTGGTTAGATGGTTTTGGTTTATTCGGTTCGGATATCGGGTAATGCAAATGAAAGTTTTTTTATAAGGTTTGCTAAGTAAAGTTTGTTTGTTTTCTTTCCGGATATTTTGTTTATCAACTTATCATTTTCTTGGGTAAGTTACGAGAAACGAAACGGCTAAGAATGAGTTATCAATAAATATTGTTTAAATTTAACGAGAAATTATGAATATAAAATATAATTATATATTGGCTTATTTGGGTTTAACTAAAACTGTAAAAAAGAAAAAAAAAAAACTAATCCAAATAAACTATCCTTGTTTTGTTGATCAAACCATTTAACCAAAAAACTGAATAATCCGAATTTGATGGTTTATTTGATGTTGGTTTCGGGTTGTTTTTGACACCCCTAGTTCAAACTATGAAAAATTTCGTTCGTAAGACATCAAAAATGTCTAGGTGTAATAATATACTATACACGTCAAAAATGTCTATTTAAAATGTTGTACTAAGTTTATAAGATGCTTTTAGACGTCTCAGAGAGTTTTTATAACATTTTCAATATATATATATATATATATATGTATGTGTGTATATATATATATATATATATATATATATATAAGTGTCTTATTAGCTGTTTTATAGGACGATTTTAAGAAGTTTCCTACAGACACATCTTTTTATATGAGACCTATTTTCATAAGACTCTTTTTCAAATACTTTCATATATATAAAATACAAAATATGGCACTTTATTTTTAAAACGTTACAAAAAACTTGTTAATAACCACAAGGGTGGTGTCTGATTGGTTTGAGCTTGGCTCCAAAGGGCAAAAGTACAAGGAAGTCACAGGTTCAAATCCAAAGAGAAATAAAACTCCCTTTGTCCCCTCCGAGGTTCAAATGCGGTGACTCCGAGTTATCTGCAAAGCAGGCGGTCACCCTGGGATTAGTTGGCTCGCATAGCGGGTTGGATACTCAGGTTAATTAAAAAAAACTTGTTAATAGTATACATCTAAAAAATGTCTTATAATCTTATTGTAACACTTTTAGGTTGAATGTTTTATTGTTTGCTCTTATAAAACTTAAGTTCAATTAAGCAGTCCATTAAGATACATAGGGGCTGTTTGGCGGTTGCTGAATGGTTTGGTGCAGAATAGTTAAGTGGTCAAAATGGTTAAGAGGGCCAGAATGGTTAAGTGCTTAATGGAATAATGTTGTTTGGTAACTGTTCTCTAAATGACAACAAATTACCATTTTAACCCTCTTTCCAGAAGCTCGATTTCTCAAGGCAAAGATCCTATTAATGAATTGATGGAAAGATTAAGGATGGTGGTTACACTTGGGAGATCAAGAACTTTTGTGGGTATACTCCCACTGAGCTTATTCATGGACAAATCTATGAAAATTATCTTTTTGAAATTCCTAAAACTGATGGGTATGCTTCCTCCCAATTCATTGTTTGACAAATCAATTTTAGTCAAGTTTCCAAGATTACCAATGAATTTGGGATATTTAAAGACAATCTATTTTTGCCCAGAACAAGCTCCTGTAAGTCCTCCAATTGGCCTAACTCAGGCGGGATTTCACCGAAAAGGGAGTTGTAGCTTAAATTTATCAAAACCTAGGCCTTTCAAGAAGGAGAGTGAGATCTTCAGGAATAGAACCAAAAATTTAATTTTGCATGAAATCAACAACCCTGAGTTGGAGGCATCTACTTATGTTTGCTGGGATGGTGCCTTGGATGTTGTTGGAGGTGAAGATAGAGAGAAGCAGAGATGGTGGAGGCGAAGATACATAGATGCAGAGATGCATGAAGAGAGTGGCTGGAAAAGAGGGGTGGGAAGGGTAAACTTGGAACAAGTGATATCTGAATCATTTAGTGGAGCCCTAGACACAAAATCATTAAGAGGCTTTTGTAACCATTAAGAGCCTCATTTTTTTTGCCAAACAGTCCATGCCTCTTACCGATTAATAGGTTTCCTCTTAATGTCACTATTAAGAGCCAAACAAACAACCCCTAAGACATTTTAACGTCCTATAAATCCAATTTTGATGTAAGACGATGATTTCGTATGTATTTCTTTTCGTGATCTTGATTGTTTTGTGTTACACAGTATTGCAACATTATCATTATATGTTTTAAGACAACTTAGGAGGTGTTTGAGATTGATTATTTAAAACAACTTATGCTATTTTGTAAAAGTGTTTATCAGCTTATGTAGTGGCAAACTGGAGTTTTATAAAAAAAATGTTTGGATTAGCTTATAGTGGTACCACACCGGATAAGCTGATAAAATAGATGAGATACAATTTTCTTTTCTCATCCAAACATTAAAAACTTCTTATTACCGGTATCACACCGGAATAAATTAATAAGTTAGAAGGAAGTAACTTATTAAAAACTCCATCTTACCGGTGCCAAACCGATATAAGCATTTCAATTTCTTCTCCATCCAAACGCTAAAAACTCATTATTACCGGTACTACGTCGAAATAAGTTAATAAACACTTTAAACAAGCAAATCCAAACACCCCAATGAAGTTTAAAGCGAGACATGATTTTTTTTTTCTTGAAAAGCCAATCCATACAGTAACTAGGCCAAGAGCCATTGACCCTTATTTCATATATAATAATTAATAATAATATCAACTGCTACAATAAAATTAGGCGTATAGGACGTCAAAAATGTTCAAACATCTTATGTAAAGGTGTAATAAATTTATAGAAAAAATTTGGGCGTCATAACAAGTTTTCCGGACATTTTTATAAAAGAAGAAGGTGTCGTTTGAAAGACTGTCTTATAAAAACAAGTATCCTATAAAATGATGTGTTCATAGACACTTCTCAAAAGTGTTTTCATTACAACAAAAAGGGCTTTATAGGACACTCATTAGTGTCCTAATAAGGTAGTTAATAGGACTTTTAAGTTTATAGGACAAAAAATGTGTGTGTCTCATCTAAAGGTGTTGTCTTAGGTTAATAGGATGAATTTGAGTGTCCTAAAAAACTCTAGGATTATGATACAAAACCCATAGTCCTATAAAATGGTTTAAGTAACACTAAAAAGTGTCCTAATAGACTATAATATAGGACACTTTATGTTGTCACAAAATGTTTACATTTAGAAACAAATATGGGCGTCCCAAAAAAATGTTTTTATAGGATGAAATTCAATGTCCCAAAAAATGTTTTTATGAAACAAATTTTAGTGTCCTATAAAATGAACTAAGTAATACTAAAAAAGTGTCCTAATAGGCTATAATAATTAACACTAAAAGCGTTTGACATAACTATAATGCGAGACGCATCATCCAATTATAGATACAATTTATAAGACAAGTTGTTTGTAATTTCCAGTACTGCAATGAGACCATTTCAATGTGAGACCATTGCAATGGAAGCCAGATATGTACTGTTTGTATTGGTTCGGCAAGCACCTCCCATGAGTTGTCCAGGTCCTTGTTCAAGGCAGTCTCATTGACCTAGAGCCATAATTCAAAAACAGAAAGCTATTAGACAATGCACAACTCTGCTTTTTCAGTAAAAAAAGATCTATGGAATTCAATTCCAATATTAAACGAAAAATTTGAATGCATATCAGAACTCAAGAAGTAAAGGTTGTAGACCATAATGGAACAATCGAAGGGTAACCTTGACGCACCAAGATCCCTGGCCTTGAAAAAGTTGGGGAGGGAGTTTTTGTACATAACGTTGGCTTTGCATTTTGTAAACACGTTATTTTGGTGCTTCAAACCCATGGTTGCAAAGTTAAGTTGTAGCTAACATCATAAACACAGAAAAGTTGTAGGGAGCTACTGTCTATTTATAAACTTGTTAATACGACGCTTTGTACTGAAAGTGTTATAAAAAGTTTATTAAGACGTCCAAAGGCATCCTATAAACTTATTATAACACATTTATTGTGTGGTTCTACAAACAGAAGTCTTATAAAACTGTCTATTAAGAAACCTAGAAATTGTTGACGTCCTATAAACCCGATTTAGTTGTAGTGATTACCGATTCAAAATCAAAGCAAACTTGTTTGTGTCGAATAGTTCTTTTTATGAATAGTTTTGGGCATAGTAACCATTTTTTTTGGATATTTTTATGAAAAGAAGTGTCGGATTAGCTCTTTTCTATAACATTATTTGAAAAAGTTTCTTATAAAAATAAGTGTCCTATAGGAGGATGTGTTCATAGACAATTCTCAAAAAAGTTGTATAAAATTGTCAATACGACGTTTTGTACTAAAAGTGTCTTAATAAGTTGTTAAGATATACAAAAGCGTCATATAAACTTATTATAACACATTTAGATATGACATTTTATTGTTTAGTCCTATAAACTAAAGTCTTATATAAAACTTGGAAATTATTGACGTTCTATAAAACCAATTTTATTGTGGTGAGTATCAATTCAAAATCAATGTAAACTTGTTTGTATTGAATTGTTTTTTTTTTTTTTTTTTTTTTTTTTTGATTTTATGAACAAACATATTTAACATGTTTTACCGTTATGACTTTGAAGAAAGACATTTAATATTGATTTTGATTGTCAAATTTGGTTCACCCACTTTCGAATGTACATATTCAACTCTATCAATTTTTTCTTCTTAAATCTTCAAATAAAAATAAAAAACTTAGGATCCGTTTTATAGGATGAATCAATAGGTCTTCAAATCGTTTACATTTGAAAAAATTGAAACCCTTCTTATTGGATGATCATGAGACTTGCCAAAAATCGAAATTCTTGACCAATAGATTCAGATTTCGTGGAAGGATTTGGACTTAGATTGGAATGAATTTAAAATCATTGGTGTGTTTGGTGCGTAGGATTTGTAATAAAATTGGATTCCATTATTTATAAACAATTTATACAAAAAATGATAAAAATAATTAAATTACATTCTTATTAATCGATTATTACAAAATAAAATATTTTTAACATTTTTTAAAACCTTATTTCATACAACCCTAAGAAATCCCATGAAATTCCGAGCATCCCCTAAGGATTTCAAAATCCTATGTTTGCAGGATTTCAATTAAATCTTAGTATTTTAAATCCGGACAATACAACAAATCAAACATGAGAATGAAAATCTAAATCCTTCTAAATCCATTTCATTCCTACAAAACAAGCGAGAACTTAAAAAGGTGATATTAGTTTTCTCTAAATATAACACAGCTAATTTTGAAATGTAAAAAGTATACAAATGTTAAAACTTGGCCAAACAATTGTTGTTCAAGCACATAATATTCTTTTCCTACATTCATATTTCATAAATCAAGGGTTCTTCCTTTAGTTTAAGAGACTGATAATGAGTATGGTAAAAAATTTAGAGTATTATATTAAGTGTATTAATTAATTACATTGGAGAATAAAATATGTAAAAAAAATTAATTGGTCCTTTATTTTATAGTATTACTTACTGTTTGTTTAAGCTTTTTTATGTAATACCAAAGTTTAAAACTACTTGCTTAGAAAATATTGATACATATTTTTCATTATTCATTTCTTATCAAGTCTTTTGATTATTTCATCTGTATGAATTCTATTTTTGTATAGGTGTTGTTATATACACCCCTATTTATATCGGAATCAAGTCAAACCATATAATAAAAATGTAAAAAGCAAATCTTGATGGTAACGTGTTTGAAAGGAAATTATTAGGTAGGTAATATTAATTTAGAAATTTTTGTTTATTGATTTTACGTTTACGAATACTCGGAATAACAGTTTTATATAAATTATTAATATTTTTTGAATTCAATGTTATATTATTATAACAAAAACAATATTTTGATATTACCTATAAAATATCAAAAATGAAACTAATTACTAATTGCATTATATTAGTATTATTCATTCATATTTCCATTCCTCACCTCCTAATAAACAACCCCTCTTCCTCCTTTCATTTTTGACCATTTTGAGGATAAAAGAGAAGACAAATAGGTATGAGAAACATAAATAATGACAAAATAATGTTAGGTAATGTGTTTGTTAAGTTAAAACATTTGTAATGTAGATGCAATTGAATGTTTGAATTCGTGTAACTAACTACAGATAAACATTATCAAATATAGGATAAATATCTTATTTTAAATATAAAAAATCTAAAATATAATTAAGATAATAGTTGACTTCTAACAAAATAATTGATTATTATCTTTATAAAAAATATATTATTAAACAAAATAAATAAATTAAAGAAATACACAAAAAATGAGAAATTTTAAACAGTTAGTTTGATATTAATATCAAAATCTTTTTTTCAAATTTTTATGATATATTCATATTTATATTTTATTTAAAAATAAGAACATTATCACTTTATCAAAACCACATAAAATCGTATTATAACATCAACGGAGACAAAAAGAAAAAACGAAACATTAAATCGAGATGTATCTCGCTGCATTGTACGAGTACCCTTCTAGTAATACAAAAGAGAACGCGGATTTAAGAAATTATATTTAGCTTTTTGTTCGTGGGTTGATTTTTCCTGGTGTAGGTAATCTTTGGGTATGATTTGATTTTGGGTATATAATATACTTAAATATATATAGGTGGAGTTTGGTGATAAGAAGAGTTGAGTGACAAGTGTAAGAATGGATTTACACTTTTGGATGGACATGAGAATGAGATGCATCGAGATAGTATGCATCGAATCAATCCTTGTAATCAAGCACGATTCATAGATAGGTTTATAATTTAAAGATGATCAAGGATCTATATCCCTTCTTACGCTTCTCACACGATCTTTTGCCTATATAGTGAGAAGCGTAAGAATAGATCTAAACTCTTGATCACTTTTAATCTCATACCCACCCATAAATTATGCCTTAATAGGGGAATTGATCCGATGCATCTCGGTGCACCTCATTAGTGTTGACATTCAATTAGGAATAATCTAAAGGTTGAGATCTCTTCTTACGATTCTTATCATAATTTTCTTTCTCACCGAACCCAACCCTATACATAATAAATACATGCATTTATAAATACATTATATACACACATAAAAAGAATGGTAAACAATATGTCATTTCATGTAAAAGAATAAAGGTGTAAACTAGAAGCCAAGCATCTGTGGCTTCTTTTTTATTGCAAGCTTGTGAATCACAAGACAAGTGAGAAGCAGAGACATCAATAATTTAAAACCGACTATGATTTATGTCTATGGGACACACATACATGCCATGAGATAGAATTAGACATATATCCCTTTGTCACTTGCCAGGAACATAGATGGATTGAATGGTTTCTAGTTGACTAGGCTCCACCACTCCATTCCTCAACTTGGGAGGAGAACCATATATACTCCATTCCCATCTCCATATATATATATATATATATATATATATATATATATATAGATATAGATATAGAGAGAGAGAGAGAGGGGGGGGGAACGATCAAATGCAAACCACCTATATTTGTATAAACCATGCAAACTACTTTTATCCGTCGATTTTATTGTTTAATTTAATGATTTTGTTTCATGAAATTGTTTAATATTATAAAATTGCTTCATATAATACTTTTCTAGATGAAGTTGTTTCATATATCGTTATGAAATTATTTCATATAATACTTATGAAATTTTAATAAAACTGTTTCATGTATTTCTTTAAATTTAATATAATGAAGATGATAATATCCATAATTAACACCCTCCACAATAAAAATGATTAATCAACCTCTCATAATTACAAAAAAGATGAAAAAACTAGAAAAAATAAAAATTTATGATTGGTTGAATGAGGTTTGTACGGTTGGTACAAATAGCATGGTTTGTAAAATAAACCTCATATATATATGGAAAAACTAATGTTAACTAAAAAAATTGGTATTAATTTTGTAAACTTATTGGACCAATTAGAATTATTCTTTAGTGATGTATACTTCAAATTTAGAGTTAATGATTAACAATAATACATAGGTAATTTTCATTTGTAAGTTACTTCATTGCATTAAATTAAATGTTACAGAAAGATAATTGCTTGTTTTACGAATAAACCATAATATAATCATTTTCAAGATTCTCACTGATTATGTTTAAATTAATTTGAATGATGAATAATTAAAATGAACATAATGCCATTTAACATAATGATTCAGATGATCTCTTCGTTGTGATAACCAAATTCTGGTTATTACCCAAGGTATTTAATACGAGATTATTTTATTAATTGATTGTGTGATAGCATGATAAACTGATATGTTTGATACATGATGGTATGCGAATTTGTGCGTTTATTTGGGTAAAGATATATATATATATATATATTTATATGTATGTATATTTATGTATGCATAAATGTAGAAGTGTATATATATATATATATATATTTATGCATGCAAGATTATGCATGGAGTATGTATGCATATGTGTATGCATGAATGCATGTGGGTAGCATAGGAGGTATGGAAGGCGGTTAGCCGACCTTCCATATTTGGAAGGTATAAAAAGGAGGTTTCACCTCCTCATTCATTTCCCTGCTATTTTGAGAAAGTTGAGTGCTCTAAAGTTAGTGTTGTCCGGTTTGCTAAAAGGGAGGTGATTTCAAGTTGATTTCAAGTGTCAAGTTTCAAAAGGGTTKWTTTCTAACGTTTTGGATTCAAAAGCTTTATAAGGTGAGTGGTTTCTAAATCTTTTATATAAAGATTCTAATGGTTTTATTTGCATAATTCGTATTGTTCTTATTTGGAAAGAAACCATGATTATTTTGTTTAAGTGTTTATCCGGACAAAGAGTGACCGGATAAGCATTTAAACCGGACAAGCCTTAGGCGGTTTATTGTTCGGATTGTTTTAAAYCGGATAAGCCTTGAGCGGCTTATTGATCGGACTAGTTTAAACCGGACAAGCCTTGAGCGGTTGTTGTCCGGAGTTGGTAAACCGGTTGAGTGTTGAGCGGTTTGTTGTCCGGAGTTGGTAAACCGGTTGAGTGTTGAGCGGTTTATAAATGGTAGTATTATTTATGATTTTAAACTGAAAAGTAGGAATACGACCATGTGGTGAGCGGTTTAGTCTTAAACCGGACGAGTCTTGAACGGACTGTTGTCCGGATTTGTTATCCRWTCAAAATGTGAATTTTGTTTTAAGTGTAAACCGTTCAAAGGATATGTGGTGTGTTGACCGGATTAGATGTCCGGACAATGTGGATTTTATTCCAAGTGTATAACCCGGACAATTGTTAACCGGACTTGTTGACCGGATTTGTGATGATGTTTTGTGTTTTTAAAAGAAATTATTATTTTATCATAAAAATGAAGTTTTGATATAAATGTTTTCAGACTGATAACAATTCCAATGACTGCGGTTTATTCAAAATTATTTTATAAATGTTTTGATGAAGTGATAAAGGTGGCATATCAAGGAGAAGTGTCCATTTGTTATAAGGGTGGCATATCAAGGAGAGATGTCCATTTGATATAAGGGTGGCATTTGTATGTGTGTGATTTTATATAACTCTTTCTATTATATCCTTTAAGACTATCAAGGTCTGGAATCTTTATTTCTTTGTGATTTAAGGATTTAGGATCAAGGTTCTTAGTTGGAAATCATAGATTGGATGTTATTGAGAAGAAAAGAACAGGTTTGGCCTGAAGCTTTGTTAAACCTCATTTGATAATAAAAGGTTTAAAAAGTGGCATTGTATGGAACCTGATTGGTTCAAGGTATGAGATTTGAATAACTAAGTGATAGCTTGAAAAGTGGAAAATGATCTGGTATTTTATTCTTATGTATTCATATATTTGTTATACATATGAATAATTGATTTTATAAAGGTTTTGGTGATCCTTCACCCTGCAATTACATGATTAGGGTAACTCACTAGACTCTTTAGTCTAACGCTCGTTTTTGTGATTTTAAAATGTGTATTGCAGGAAGTATAGAAGGTAAAGGAAAGGAAAAGATTTAATGATTTTCTTATATGCATTCGGCTGCAGAATTGCTTTTGATGATTAGTTTTGTTGTTTAGTACAAGATTGTATTTTGAATTTTTGGACCTTGTATTTGGTCATGATAGATTCTTGTACTAAGGGACCCGAATGTTAAATGAATATGTATTTCTTTGATATGAAATATGTGTTACATGCAATGTGTGGGTTGGGGCGTTACATTCGTCGATGTTTTTAATGATTTGTTCGTTAGTAAACTCAGTTCACATGATGTTTATGCGTGAACAAGAGACATTAATACACAAATAATAGGTCAAAGGTTCATTAATGAACATAGGGGTGTTTAAAAACACAATTGGACCACTCAAACCAAGTCAAACGGGACAGTTTTTGGCGATTTGAGCGGTCTGACAGTCCGGTCCAGTTTGAAAAATTGTCAAACCGCTCAGTCAGGTTTGTTCTGCGATTTGAACGTTTTTTTGAGCGGTCTGGACTGAACCGACCACAAAAAAATACATATATTAGTTATATTTAGTTTCCATGGTACAGATTCAATTTTATGGCATAATTAAAAAAGTCCAAGACATTATATTTTTAGTTTTTATTCTATTAGTCGTGTCTATCTAAATTGGCAAAATTCCAAAGCTTGTCAAAAATGAAATCCAAAATTCCAAATCGTCATTTGACTTGCTCAACTTGCGGAAAAGATAAGGTAAAGAACCTATCTAAGCAATCCAAGATACACACAATTACAAATAGCAAAGAGAAAAGATTTGCTACAAGAAATAAAGATAAGAATAAATGTGCTCTTCATTTTTGTTCAAAGTGGTTCTTTCTCTTAGACAGAGAGTAGTGAGAGAAGTAACTTCTTGGGTAAGTTCTTAGTGAGGAAGATTAATAACTGAGAGGAGAACACTTATGTATTTATACCCATTGCATTAAATGCAATTCAGAAGGTACAAAGCACATGTCAAACTTTTAGAGAAAATTTTGTCTTTTGCTACATTATAGAGTCCTTTTGGTTGTATATGAGCAGTGCTCTTTCATAAAGTAGGTAAGCACAATAGAGTCAAAGGAGTGGCTCCATACAGTACTATACTTTATAAAGGTATTGGTTTATCCTTTGTGTGAGGGAGGACAAGAAAAAAAAACGATCGTGCTTGATAAGTTTCATTTAATCGTTGAATACTGGGATGATGCTGAAAGGTCTCCTCAATGTTCACTGAAACTTGCACAGACTTCACATATATGTAGACGAGCTTGTAATCACTGAATACCGCTTTAGATCACGAACTTGCTGATATCTAATATTCAGTTTTTGTCCTCGACTATGCTGAAGGACATGTGGTATGAGTTTTGTTTTCTTGAAGTATAGCAGTCTCTGAACGAATTACAATACACGTTCAGCGATCACTGAACAAACTCAGTGAAGATCGCTGAAACTGAATAACAGAAACAATATACTTCAATAGGTTAAAAGGGATAATCATCAAATCAATGAGAGAGAGGATCAATATCCCTAATTATCCAAACATTGACCCTAGAATATAGAGTTTTCGAAGCTGGGAAAATCCCATTTTGACAAGTATGAGAGGCCCCACTGGACGTTGCCCTCCTACGAAGCAAACGATGTTAAATGACAATGTGTTAAAGTGTGGATCCTCGTTGATTTGTGTATCATATCCCAAATCAGATTTCCATATCCAAATCATACCTAAAGAAGAGCTATTATCCTTCTAATTATCCACTGACATTGATTAGATTGAATTTGATGTAGCTTTTATTCTATTTTGTCTAGCAAACACATCATTGAAACCCTAAAACTCATTCTTTGCATCTCGTTCTCAAATCTGAAGGAGATAGGTGTGGGGGAAAGAAGATGATGGAGATGGTGTGTGGGGGAGACAAGGTCGCCAGCAGGAAGAGAGGAGGTCGCATGAGATGGTATGTGCGGAAGGGGGAGGCCGACGGGGAGGTCCTAGGCGACGTCTGTATCTCATTTTCTCCGGGAAATCGTCTTGTCTTTTCTAACCTAGGTTGAGGAAAGGATTAGAAACGTATAGGAAAAGACAAAGGATGGGCTGTTATTTGAAACTTCCCAGTTTGCTCTCAAACTTCCACATTAGATGTAAGATTAGACACCATTTTCATAAATATTACAAAATATGCCACCATCATTAATGGCCCTTGATTAAAACCCTTGGATGCTTAAGATTGGTCCTCACGGTTCTTAATCTTTTTTATGGTTCTCATACCATATATATACTTGTGATCACATGAGACCCGTGAAACCATTTTTTAAAACTTGAAATTTCATAGCAAAACACTGTAAATGTAACCTTCATAGCATTTTTGCTGTGAAGGTTCAGATTTTTTTTTCTTGATAGTGTTTTGCTGTGAATTTTCAAGTGTAAAAAAGAGATCTCATAGATCTTATGGAAAGAGTCTGGTCTCACGTGAACTGTACCATACATACATACAGGAGGTTAACTTTGCAAACCATCCATTTCATATAAACCTTACAAACTAATCAGATTCATACATTTTTTTTTATGAAAGACCAAGATTGAAACAAACTAAATAAGTAAAGTAAAAAAAAGAAAAAGAAAAGAATTCATATTGGAGACAAGGAAGGGTAAAACAGGGAAAGACATGTTCTATGAACCTGTTTTATTACAGCTCTTATACATATGAACCTGAAACAATCATATATGACGTATGAACCTGTTTCATTACAGCTGTTATAAATATGAACTTATTTCATTATAAACTATTATACATACCTATGAATATAAAGTTGTTTTATTACAGTTGTTATATATATGAAGCTAATGCAATCATATATAACTCTATGTCGTTGAACAGTTTGAGTCTGTTTCATTGGAAATTACCTTGTTTCATTGAACAGTTTGAGTCTGTTTAATTCGAAATTACCCTGTTTCATTGAACAGTTTGACTCTATTTCATTGGAAATTAGTTACAATTTTTTTAAACAAACTTATTCTACATTTTTTAAAATGTGGTGATTTTTTCAAAAAATTTAATGGATACCTCAATTAAATCTTTGCTAATATTGTGCTAATCAATATATCATCCATAATTATATAAATATTATGTTATTACCAAACTTATCTATTAATATTAAATAATTACCAAACATAACTATTGTAAATTCAAATGACCATAATACTTTTATAAATTAAAAAAAAAACAAATGAATTTATGTGATTGGTTGTAATTAGTTTGTAAGATTCGTACAAATTGGGGCGGTTTGTATTTGATCGTTCCTCTCTCTCTCTCTCTCTCTCTCTATATATATATATATATATATATAGAGAGAGAGAGAGAGAGAAAGAGAGAAGAGAGAGAGGTGGGTTATTATACAACCCTTTACATTTGTACAACCAATATAACTCAATCTCAAACGTCCATTTAATTTGATGAATATGTGATCTCATAGAAGTTTTGATTATTTCTTAATACAAAGTATCGATCATAATTAATGAATCTTATTCATCTTTCATAAATATTCAAATCATAATAAATGAACTCTCATTATTTCCATAATATTTCAATTTATTGGGTTGCGTTGGTAGTTTAAATACGATGAGTTGCATTTGAAA
>NC_037539.1:32519131-32524181 GCF_001531365.2 Cynara cardunculus var. scolymus
GGAGGGATTTTACTTTGCAAACCAAACTATTAGTACAAACTATGCAACCCATTTTTTAACCGTAGATTTCATCAATGTATGGTCCAGATCTAATTGAATTATTTATGTTAATAAAAGTTAAATATCTTTAATTACTTATCGTCCAAAAATGGAACTTCTAATCACGGAAACCGGATAAATTCGCAAAAATTCAATGGAACTATCTAATATTTTGGGTTTAGCATTAATTTTCAGTTTGTTTATAAAAGATTTTTTTTATTCATTAATAAAACAAATTTTATTGATTTGTTTTTTTTAAGTACATAATATTTATATACGTAAATGCAACAAATAAACTCACACACTCTCTTCATCTATGGTGAGGTTTGTTTATGGAAGATTTTTTTTTTTAATTTTCATTACTAAACCAATTTGCTTCATTTGTTTATGGAAGATTTTTTTTATATGAAATTGTTTCATTATATTGTTTCATGTATTTCTCATCTTGATGAAATTGTTTAATTAAATTGTTTCAAGAAATTGTTTAATTTGATAAAATTATTTCACCAGATAAAATTGTTTCATGAAATTATTTAATTTGATAAAATTATTTCACATGTTAGTAAAATTGTTCCATGTAATAGTTACATTCAAAAAGGATTAGTGAAATAGTTTCATTTAAAATTGAGATGGTGAAATAGTTCTAAAGAAATAGTTCCATTTAGATTATGAAAAAATAAAAATACAAATATTCTGAAAATATGACAAAAAAATGGGTATGATAACTTCAAAATCCTCATAATTTTGAAAAAATAAACATTTTTTTAATAATCGATTTGTTTTAATTATTAAAATATATATATATATATATATATATCTATACTATATTATAAAGCATTTACGAGAATCTTTTAAATACAAATTATAATACATAACGAACTAATTTTTAATGCAAATTACTTAAAATTTAAGAGTACAAACTAATGATGCATTAAGACATTTTAGATGCATTAAGTACATTTTTTATGCATTAAAAATTGTTTATTGATGCATATTACTTAAAATTTAATATTACAAGTCAATTGTAAAGCTTCATGTTTGAATTCATGTAACTAACTGCAGGTAAACATAATCAAATACCGAATAAGTATCCCATTTTAAATATAAAAAATCTAAAATATATACTTATAAAAATTATTGAATTCAAACAGAATACTAATTATTATCTTTTAAAAAAAACTGTATTATCAAACCAAAAATAAATGACTATAAAAATTAAATTTGAATTAAAGAAATTAAACAAAAAAACAAAAACTTTTAAATATTTAATTTGATACTAATATCGATATTTTTTTTTCAAAACTTTATCATACCTTCAATTTTATATTTTATTCAAAAAATAAAAACATTATCGTTTTTAGTACCACAAAAAAATCGTATTATAACATCGACGGGAACAGAATAAAACAAAACAATTAAATCGAGATGTCTCTCGCTGCATTGCGCGAATACCATTCTAGTATTATATATATAGGGTTGGGTTCACGTGAGACCAAGGGTTTTTCATGAGACCCATAAAACCAATTTATATTCATTGATCAACTTTATAAGCTAATGACCTAATGGTTTAAAGTTGCACGGTAACAATTTTGTGATTATTGAGAAGTATCGTGGCATTTATGAATGTTCAAATTGTCATATTGTTAATCTAATCGAATGGTTAATAATTGGTCTTACGGGTCTCACGAAAAACACTTGGTCTCACATGATCCCAAGTCTCTCTCTCTCTCTCTCTCTCTCTCTCTCTATATATATATATATATATAGGAGGTTTACTTTGCAAACCACGTTATTTGTACAAACTTCATTCAACTAATCATAATTTTTCATTTTGTTAATTTTTTTGTAATTATGAGAGTTTGATTAATCATTTTTATTATGTAGGGTGTTAATCATAGATATTATCATCTTCATTATTTTAATTTTAGAGAAATACATGAAACAATTTCATTAAAATTTCATAACCATATATGAAACAACTTCATCAAAAAAATATTATATGAAATAATTTCACAAGATTAAACCATTTCATGAAAAAAATTCATAAGATTAAACAATGAAATCGAAGGATAAGGGTGGTTTGTACGGTTTGTACAAATTGGATGGTTTGCATTTAATCGCTCCTCTCTCTCTCTTTCTCTCTCTCTCTCTCTCTCTCTCTCTCTCTATATATATATATATATATATATATAGAGAGAGAGAGAGAGAGAGAGAGAGAGCTTAGTTTAAATGTTAACCAAGATTATTGTGTTAACTTTGTTAACCAAGCTCAACCAATGAAAATCCATCTTTTATCTTGGTTCATATCCATCTCATAATTTAATGACAAGGGTGAATATGTATTTTTAGTTTGTATGTAATTCCCATACCATTAATTGAGAGTTACAAAATTAAAAAATCTCATAATTGTTGTTGATTTACTATTGATCTTGTTTTTCTGTAATATTGATTTATCTATCTATAATGTTCTTGAATTTGTGATTGTTAAAGGAGACCCGATAGTAAAATTTTCGAATCATTGAAGCTAATATGGATAAACCCATTGGAAAACAACTCGACAACAATGGGAAGGTTAAAATGGTTTACGATGACGATCGGACTTCGAGTTCCGAAAGTGAAAACAATAATCAAAGTGTTTGTATTGGTAATGGATGTGATAACCGGTACCTGATTATTACCCAACGTATTTATTATGTGAATTAATTGTTTATATGGATACATGCTTACATGGGTTAAAATGCGTGAATATGTGTATTTTATGCATAGGGATATATGCATAATATGTAGATGTGTATATATATATATATATGTTTTATATACATATATATGATATTATATATATATATGTGTGTGTGTGTGTGTGTGTGTATGTGTGTATGTGTGAAGGAATGCATGCATGTGGGGGTGAGGTAGCCGACTTTCCATATTTGGAAAGTATAAATATATATTTTATGGAAGAAGCTAATCTTTTCTGCATCATTTAGAAGTTTTGAGAGTTTTGGATTGCTTGTCCGGAGAATCAAGAATTGGATTCAAATTACTTTCATCTTTTTCAAAACAGAGTTTTTGCATAAAGGTGAGTGATTTCTAAACTTCTTTGTATAAAATTTGTACTAGTTTTTATTGAATGTTGCATATAAATTGAAAAGAAATCAATTATTTAATTAAGGGTTTTTATTCGGACAAGGGATGACCGGATTAAGTCTAAACCGGACAAAGCTTGTCCGGATTACTCTTAAACCGGGTAGGAGTTGTCCGATTTAATTATAAATCGCTTAAGTGTTGTGCAATTTAATTATAAATCGCTTAAATGTGTTAGTGAGAATTTGATTTATGTAAACCGGATAAAGGTTTTGAACGGAGAAGTATGAATACGACCAAGTATTGTGCGGTTTAGTCTTAAATCGCCTAAGGGTCGTACGGATTAGTTATAAATCGATCACGTATTGACCAGTTTAGTCTTAGACCGATCATGTGTTGTCCGGATTGCCTTAAACCGGACATGAATCAGGTGATTTAGTCTTAAATCAACCAAGGGTTGTCCGGATTAGTAAATCGGACAAAAGGGACAAGTATTGTCCGGATTGTATATCCGGATAACTTGTCCGGATAACTTATATTTGATAACTTTAAATGTTTAATATTCTAAGACATTTATATAGTTTAAAATATCTATTATTTGGTTTGAGTATGGATTTATCAAAGGGGTATTTTATATCTTTTTAAATAAAAAGATGTGTTCCTACCAAGCAGGATTTTTGGGAAATGTTTCTACCAAGCGTGGTGACGTAAGTCTGTTTTGGTATGAAACTATATTTTGGGAAACCTTCCTACCAAGCGTGGTGACGTAAGTCTGTTTTGGTATGAAAGTGGGTTTTATAAAAACTGTTTCTACCAAGCGTGGTGACGTAAGTTTGTTTTGGTATGAAACTTGTTTTAAGTAGTAGTTCCCCCAGACGTGGTGACTTTTGTCTGTTCTGGCTTGGAATTGGGAATGGGTACTTTCATACGTGGTGACTTTTGTCTGTTCTGATAAGTAGCCCTGTTTTGGTGGAGGAATAAGGGTGGCATATCAAGGAGAGGTGTACTTGGAATAAGGGAGGCATTGTCATATGTGGATGTTATTATAACTCTTATTATTATTACTAATTGGATTTAATAACTTTGACTCATCATTTCTTTGTGACCTGATGAATTAGAGATATTATTCCTATTAAAAATAATAATTTAGGTGTTTTTAAGAAAGGGAAAATGGTTTGTCATAGAAGGCAAGTATTGCCTTAAATCTTTTCAGAGAAATTCAGGTCTTTGTAGTCTGATGATTCAAAGAAGTTTTGGTCACAATATTTGTTTTATATTGAGAACATTTGATCTTTAAGCAGATATATTTTTATAAATAGAACTGAGGTTCTTGAGTTTATTCTAATATACATGTCATTGAGGACTGCTTTATTTGATTGTATTGCAAATATTTATGAGCAAAGTTATTTTATTATATGTTGGTGTTCATTACCCTGCATTCGCAAAGGAAGGATTCACTCACTAGACCCTTCTGGTCTAACCCTCATTTTTTGTTTTAAAAATATGCAATGCAGGAATGGTGTAACAACCCACATATTCTATGTACCGATAATCCACATCATCATACTCATAACACAAAATATAACATCGTTTACAAAATACAGATTAACAGAATACTTTCTCGTAATACATTTTGAATAACTAAACGTCATTTATTCTAAAATTTTCCCTTGCCTTTATCTTGCGAGGTATGATGACCTGCAAAACAGGTTAGTCCAACAACTGAGCGTTAGACCAAAAAGGTCTACTGAGTGTATAATTCTCAAACGAACAATATACTTTCCAAACAATCAGTTCAGAATCAAACATGTTCTGACACATAAACTAATTTATGTCTCTCGCGGTTACACCGCCATTACATCTCTCTCGCGGTTACACCGCCATTACATCTCTCTCGCTCTCGCGGTTACACCGCCATTTCATCTCTCTC
>NC_037539.1:32524476-32526642 GCF_001531365.2 Cynara cardunculus var. scolymus
AGATCCGGTCACCTCTTGTCCGGTTTAGGGAAGACTCCGGACAATACTTGAGCGGTTTAAAATAAACCGGATGAAACTGTCCGGATATCAATCCGGTCATCACCTGAACGGTTTAAGCAAATATCCGCACAATATGAACTATAAACCATAAATAACAGTTCTAATAACTACTAAATTGTATGCAAACAACTATACTCAAAGCTTTAATACACTCACCTTTAGAAATCGAATATCCCAGCTTTTGAATCCTCTTCTTGCAATCCGTATAATTCTCAGAGAAAACTTTCTAAAAATACAAAGGGTGTAAAACCTTTCATCTATTCAACTTTTATATATATAGTATGGAGGAAAGGTGGTGGGCGGCTCAACCAGCCGACCTCCCCCCCCCCCCCCCTTTTTCTTTTTAAAATTAAACCTTATGATATTCATATAAACATAACACACACACATACACATATACATATATATATATATATAATATATAATATATATATATATGTTAAAGAAATCTTAAATCAAAACTTGAAATCCGAATATTACAACATTCCCTCCTTAAAAGAATTCCGTCCCGGAATTCCATTAAGTAAACAGATAAGGATATTTCATTCGCATTTCCGATTCTGATTCCCAGGTGGCATCTGGTCCCTTATGATAATGCCACTGAACCTTTACTAACCCAATCTCTTTATTTCGTAGTTTCTTCACCTTGTAGTCAGTAATCTGTTCAGGGGTTTCTTCAAAACATAATCTCTCATCTACCTTAATCTCAGGTAATGGTACTGCCACATCTGGACTTATTAGACACTTCCTCAARTTTGATACATGAAACGTGTCATGAATTCCACTTAATTCTAATGGAAGTTCTAATTTATAGGCCACTTCCCTAATCCTTTCTATAATAAGGAATGGTCCAATGTACCTTGGACTTAACTTTCCCTTTTTACCAAAACGTATCATTCCTTTCCATGGCGATACCTTTAACATTACTCTATCACCCACTTGAAATTCAATCGGCTTCCGACGTTTATCTGCATAACTTCTTTGTCTATCTTGTGCGGCCTTCATTCGTTCTCATACTACTCCGATTTTATCTGCAGTTTGCTGAACTAACTCAGGCCCAGCTAACTGTTTTTCACCTATTTCATTCCAACACAAAGGTGTTCGACATTTACGTCCGTATAGTACCTCAAAAGGTGTTGCTTGAATACTTGAATGGTAGCTATTGTTGTATGCAAATTCCACCAAAGCCAAATGACTATCCCATGATCCTCCAAAATCAATGACACATTCTCTCAATATATCTTCTAAAGTTTGAATAGTTCGTTCACTTTGTCCATCAGTCTGAGGGTGATAAGTTGTACTTAACTTAATTTGCGAACCCATTTCTCTTTGAAAACTCTTCCAAAACATGGATGTGAACCGACTATCCCTATCAGAAACAATTGACAAAGGAACACCATGTCGTGTCACTACCTCATCAATGTATAGTTTTGCCAATCTTTCCATTGGATAAGATTCTTTCATAGGTAAGAAATGTGCAGATTTGGATAACCGATCTACTATCACCCATATAGCATCATAMCCTTTCGATGTTCTCGAAAATTTGGTTATGAAATCCATAGTGATATGATCCCATTTCCAAACTGGAATTTCTAAAGATTGCAACTTACCATAAGGGCGTTGGTGTTCAATCTGTACTTGGAGACATGTCAGGCATTGCTCAACATGTTTAGCAATATCTTTTTTCATACCTGGCCACCAATAATGTTGCTTCAAATTCCGATACATTTTATTTGTACCTGGATGTATCGTAAAACGTGACTTATGAGCCTCATCCAAAATACGTTTTCTGAGATCACCATAGCATGGTACCTAAATTCTGTTTTGAAACTTCCAAAATTCTCTGTCATCTCTCACTAGATAAGATATTAATCCACCCAATCTTTCCTGTTTGATCTTATCCTCCTTCATTGCCTCATGTTGAAATTCTCGTAACTCTTCTTGAATACTGGGTAATAACTCAACTCGTAATGTTATAGCTTTGATGGTTCCACTTTTCTCTTGTCGGCTTAATGCATCGGCTACTACGTTTGCCTTTCCTGGATGATATAAAATTTCACAATCATAATCGCTTACCAATTCCAACCATCTTCTCTGACGCATATT
>NC_037539.1:32528902-32534498 GCF_001531365.2 Cynara cardunculus var. scolymus
TTCCAACTTTCTTACTGCAGCTTCAGGACAATACTGCATTTTAAACTTAACCACAAATTCTTCCCAAATCATGGTTTTCAGAATGTTCGGATCTGTACTGGATAGGACTTCCCACCAGTATAAAGCACTTGATCTCAGACGTGACACAGCAAACATAACTTATCCTCTTCTACCCTTTTACTGATTTACAGACTCAACTCTATCTCCTTAAGCCAACACATAGCTTTAACAGGATCCCGCTCACCAGAAAACTTAGGAGGTTTACAAGCAAGAAACATTTTGATATCTCCTCCTTTTTGTACTGAGGATGAAGTAAGGGGTACAGATGTATCAGTTACCGGTGTACTAGCTCCGGCTTCCTCCTGATAATCAGGATTTCTTACCACTTCTGGATTATCTTGGGTTGTACGCCCCAACAAACTCACCAAACTTTCTTGGAACTTTCCCAATTCTGCTGCCAACATTTCTTGGGTAATAAATCCGGGATCAGGAACATTGTGTCCACCCCTTGACCTTCCTCTTCCATGACTAGACATTGAACTTTCTTGAGCCGACAATTCATGTTCTTGTCTAATGCCTCTACCTCTTCCTTGACCCCTACTATGACTTCGCGTTTCTATCGTCATCACATTTTCTGGGTCCTCTCCTTGTGTTATGTTTCTTCTTCCCTGACCTCTTCCATAACCAGTAGATGTCCTTTCTGATTGATTGGGATTATCTGTCATTCCTTAATATATGGATTTTTCTGTCACATTTAAACACACATGATTATTCTCATAATAACAATATAATAAAACATTTATCCTCATGTCTATTCACAACTCAGATTATATCAGTCATATAATCTATCTTTCTCATAATAGGTTCATCTATAACATATTCCCATATTCATAGACCCAGTGAAACCTATTATCATAACTTTCCACACCTCTAGTTTAAGTCTAAGTATTTCGCAAATACCCAGATCCCTTAAACTAAGGCTCTTATACCAACTTTAACAACCCACATATTCTATGTACCGATAATCCACATCATCATACTCATAACACAAAATATAACATCGTTTACAAAATACAGATTAACAGAATACTTTCTTGGAATACATTTTGAATAACTAAACGTCATTCATTCTAAACTTTTCTCTTGCCTTTATCTTGCGAGGTATGATGACCTGCAAAACAGGTTAGTCCAACAACTGAGCGTTAGACCAAAAAGGTTTAGTGAGTGTATAATTCTCAAACGAACAATATACTTTCCAAACAATCAGTTCATAATCAAACCTGTTCTGACACATAAACTAATTTATGTCTCTCGCGGTTACACCACCATTACATCTCTCTCGCGGTTACACCGCCATTACATCTCTCTCGCTCTTGCGGTTACACCGCCATTTCATCTCTCTCGCGGTTACACCGCCATTTCATCTCTCTCGCGGTTACACCGTCATTTCATCTCTCTCGCGGTTACATCGCCATTTCATCTCTAAAATACTTCAATTATATTTCAACACCTTAACCGGATTTGAAGTCCGGTCAACCTTGTCCGGTTAAYACTTAAAATTGAGTTAACATATTTGTCCGGATAACAAATCCGGACAATACACCGCCCAAAGTTTAACCGGTTTAACACTTAGAAATATTCCAATTTCTATCCSRATAAGAGTCCRGACAATACATTGCCCAACTTTTGACCRGTTTAAAATAATCYGGTCAATACACCGCCCAACCCTTGACCGGTTTAGACGAGATCCGGTCACCTCTTGTCCGGTTTAGGGAAGACTCCGGACAATACTTGAGCGGTTTAAAATAAATCGGATGAAACCGTCCGGATATCAATCCGGTCATCACCTGAACGGTTTAAGGAAATATCTGCACAATATGAACTATAAACCATAAATAACCAGTTCTAATAACTACTGAATTTTATGCAAACAACTATACTCAAAGCTTTAATACACTCACGTTTAGAAATTGAATATCCCAGCTTTTGAATCCTCTTCTTGCAATCTGTATAATTCTCAGAGAAAACTTTCTAAAAATACAAAGGGTGTAAAACCTTTCATCTACTCAACTTCTATATATATAGTATGGAGGAAAGGTGGTGGGCGGCTCAACCAGCCGACCTCCCCCCCCCCCCTTTTTCTTTTTAAAATTAAACCTTATGGTATTCATATAAACATAACACACACATACACACACACACACACATATATATATATATATATATGTTAAAGAAATCTTAAATCAAAACTTGAAATCCGAATATTACAAATGGCGGGGTCCAGGGATAATAAGGGGAAAGGGAAAATGTCATTATTTTCCTAACCTATTATTTGTTTTTGAAGATATGCTTTTGATGGCTTATTTTGAAGATACATGTTGTATTAATTGTGTTAGTACAGGATTTATTTTGGAATTTTTCATATATAGATTTTGTTCATATAAGAATCCTTGTACTAGTGGGACCTTGTGATGTAAACTATATTTCATGTAATGAAATATGTGTTATATGCAAATGTGGTGTTTGGGGGTGTTACAGAAGTGGTATCAGAGCCTTAGTTTAAGAGATTTAGGTATTCAAAGCATGATGCCTAGACTTAAACTGTCATTTGCATGTTAAGAGTCTCGGACATAATTAGTATCATTGGGAATAAAATATAATGAGTTAAAGAGGGCAGTATGTAAGGTGAATTCGAATTACAAATGGTCAATGTAATTATGAATTTATAGGTACATACCTATACTCGGATACCATATTATATTTGGGAATGTGAATAAGTGATATTTAATATTAAAATATTTGCATATGTCTAACTGATCACGAAGATCAGAAAGAATTGTCCGTCCTGAATCAGAAGAAAGGGAGGAATCTCCCGTTAATCCACCAACCTATGCTTCAAGGAGTAGAGGACGTGGAAAGGGTAGGGGTAGAGGTCGAAGAAGAAGTCAGATTTCTGAGAGGAGTTAGGCTGAGATTCGCCCTGATCAAGGGGAATCTATTTCCGGGAATGCTCAACAAGAACAGAGGCAACAATCAGAATTTATAACTAGAAACGATCTAGCAGAAGAAATAAGAAAACTGAGGGAAACTCTGATATCCATTATGGGACTGCCATGTAGATTAGAAACTGAGTGAGTTGGAATTAATCCTCCAGCTCCTTCAGTAGGCAGTAACACTCAGGGAAGGGATACAAAGATGTTTCTAACATGTAAACCTCCAACTTTTTTAGGGGAAAGAGATCCAGTAAAAGCAATGTGTTGGATAAAAGAGATTGAATCGGTATTCAATACGAGTAGATGTTTTGAAGAAAATAAGGTTAGATTTGCGGTGTCTATGCTTATATCAAATGCCTTATATTGGTGGGATATGGAATCCTCAGCACAACCGAATATACTACAGACCATGTCTTAGGAAGAATTTATGAATAAATTCAAAACACAATTTTGTCCTACGACAGCAGTAAAACATATGGAGGAGAATTTTCTGAAACTAGAACAAGGAATTAAATCTGTGCGGGATTATACCGAGAAATTTATTGAGTTTTCCCGTTTTGCTGAACATTATGTATCTTCAGAATCCCGAAAGGTAGAAAGGTATATTTGGGGTCTGAAACCTTCTATTCAGGAGTTTGTGATTGCTATGAACCCTGAAACTTTCTCTCTAGCTGTCAATGCTGCCGAAGTTACTGAAAGAAATAAGAATCGGCAAGGTGAAGAGAAATTTGTTGAGAAAAGAAAGTGGGAAGGGTCTTCAGTCAGTTTTCGAAGACCCAAATTTACTAAAACAGATAATCGTGCTCCACAACTGCCACCTGTTAAAACATGCCGCAATGTCAACAGGTACATCAGGGAAATTGTCCGTCTGAACCAAAGAGATGTTATCGTTGTAGAGAGACAGGGCATTTGCCAAGGGACTGCACTACACCCAAAAGATGTTTTCAGTGCAATTCACCTGATCATATTTGACCAAATTGTCCACAATGGAGAGCTCCTCGTTTGACAATGGGAGGAAATGCTCCCAGTATTCGTGGAAGGCCTAGTGCACCGAGGGGAGGCCAGAGTGGAGCCAGAGGCAGATCGTTCCAAATGACGAAGAACGAGGCAGAAGCAACCCCAGATGTGGTAACAGGTACCTTCCTTCTTAATTCTATATGTGCTAAGGTGTTGTTTGATTCTGGTGCAAATTTTTCATTTGTATCACCATCATTTGCTCAATCTGCATGTTTGAATTATGTGCTCCTTGATGACGAAATAGTAGTTGATACTGCTAATAGTCAGTAATCTGTTACTAGAGTATTCAATAATTGTGTTATTATTATTGAGGGGTGTGAGTTACCGATTCGACTGTTCCCTATGCCAATGAAAGAGTTTGATGTAGTGGTGGGTATGGACTGGTTAGCAGAGCATCAGGCCCGTATTGTTTGTAATAATAAGATGATCAGAATTACACTACCAGGTCAAAGAACTGTTATTATTTATGGTGATCGTCAGAATCATCATACTAGTCTTTTATCGGTGTTAAAAGCCCGAAAATGTATTCGGAAGGGATGTCAGGGGTGTTTAGCATATGTTATTAATGCAAAGAAGGAAAAAGGGAAGCATGAATTGATTCTAATTGTTAATGAATACCAAAAAGTCTTTCCAGAGGATTTGTCTGGGTTACCGCCAGATCGAGTCATTGAATTCTGGATTGATCTCATACCTGGGGCACCACCAGTGGCCAAGGCACCGTATAGATTGGCTCCTTCGGAATTGAAAGAATTGGTTACTTAGTTGAAGGATCTAACTGATAAAGGATTCATCCGACCTAGCACTTCACCTTGGGGTGCTCCGGTCTTATTTGTCAAGAAGAAAGATGGATCTATGTGAATGTGAATAGACTATCGAGAACTGAATAAATTAACCATTAAGAACAAGTATCCTCTGCCAAGGATTGATGACTTGTTTGATCAACTGGTAGGAGCAAGTTATTTCTCCAAAATCGATTTTAGGTCGGGGTATCATCAGCTTAAAGTCAGGGAAGAAGACGTTGCTACCACAGTTTTTCGAACCAGATACGGGCATCATGAATTTCTAGTTATGCCATTCGGCTTAACTAATGTGCCTGCAGCTTTTATGGATTTAATGAATAGGGTATGTAACGAATACCTTGATAAATTCGTCATTGTATTTATCGATGATATTCTTATATACTCTAAAATCAAAGAAGAACACGCGGAACTTCGCTTGATACTAGAATTGTTAAAAATAGATAAGTTGTATGCCAAGTTGTCCAAATGTGAGTTCTGGTTAAGGGAAGTTCAATTCTTGGGTCACGTTATCATAGAAGCAGGGGTAAAAGTAGATCCAGCAAAAATAGAAGCAGTTGAAAAATGGGAAGCTCCAAACACTCCTTCTGAAGTCCGAAGCTTTTTGGGACTGGCAGGCTACTACCGTAAATTCATTCAGGACTTTTCTAAGATAGTCGTGCCATTGACCAAATTGACTCGGAAAAATATAAAGTTTTAGTGGGAAAGAGAACAGCAAGAAGTTTTCCAACTATTAAAGGATCATGTTGGTCCCGTAAGGGTCTACAAGAATAGAAACAGTTTGTAGAA
>NC_037539.1:32536454-32537849 GCF_001531365.2 Cynara cardunculus var. scolymus
TCTGAAGCTCTAGCTCTTCTTCAACCCTTAATGCCTCGAGTTTTTCAGCTTCAGATAGAAAGTCAAACTCACCACCACTAGAGGTACGAAGAGGAATTTTTTACTCTAGTCTGGTCGAGCGACTCCTTAAGCTGAGACATCTGCTGGTCTGTTGAAGCAAAAGAGCTGGGTTGATCAGATACYCACTCCAGTCGACCGCAGGTTATTGAAGGGATATGAAGTTGATACTCTGAAGTGATCACTACCTGAGAGGTAGAGTCTTCAAATAAGGTTTGTTGAGGGCCTAAGAAAAGTACCTTCAAGTTGTCTTCTTCAGCAACCGCCTTGCCTTTCGACTTGGGGTCCTGGTTCCCTGATGGAGTCGATTCGCCTTGCCTTTGCTCCCCCTGGATGGAGATTCCTTGAGGGCAATACCTTTGGTGACGGTTGATGGCTTCTGGAACTTGATGGTAAAGTCATCTTCATCATCATAGTTGTCGTCACCATCTAGATCATCTCCGGTGTCTGGAATGACACGTTCATCATCGTCTTCATCATCATCATCTTCATCCTCATCAACATCATCATCATCACCAGCAGCAGTGACGGTATGGACATCATCCCTAGGGATGGCTTCGTCAACCTTAGCTACAGCAGCATTGGTGGACGTGATTACAGGAGCAGCAACTGCTTCAGCTTCGACAGCCTCGGCCGCTTCAACTGCAACTGAAGCTGATACTAGACCAACAACATGAGAAGCTGTAGGAGCAGCATCAAATGATTCACCAGCGTTGGACCTCATCTCCCCCTCTCTGGCTAACACTTGAGAGAATTGGCCAGAGAGTTCGTCCAAGCGCTGACGCTGGAGAACCATAGAAGCCTCCAGCCTTTGCAAAGCATTGGCTAGAGTTGTCGTTGCCTCACGCATCTCATGGAGCTGGGCGCGATCATCGGCAGAGAAAGAAGGTGCACTCACTGGAGTTGGTTGACGGACAGCATCCAGAATTTGCTGAAGAAGTCCAAGCTACTGATCAGCTATCGCCTGAGCATCGTCAGCCCTACTGTGAAGAACAGCAATGGCGTTGTTGTTGGCATGAACAGCTTCTTGGAGAGTCTGGAGCTGACTCTGAACTTTTTGAACGTTCGTCTGGAGGGCTAGGAAGTTCGCATCAAGATCGCCATGGAGGGACATCTCTTGGTGAACTTCATTGACCTTGTAGAGAATGGTATCAACGGCTGGAAGGAGAAGTTTGATATCTGATGCCATGTCATAGTCATCATCGACATCCTTATCTCCTCCATCATCTTTCTCTCTTTCTCCCTCTTCCACTTCTTGAGCATTAGGCTGATGCATCAAAGAAGGACCTGCAAAAGAAGAAGTATGAGCTAAAGGCTCAATGTTAGCAGAAATGAAGG
>NC_037539.1:32538318-32539571 GCF_001531365.2 Cynara cardunculus var. scolymus
GTGTCTCAGTATCAGGAAGGACAGTCGCTGATACATCATCGACATGTGTAAAGATCAAGGAGGGAGGAGAAGAGAAAATGGTTGAGAAAAGACGTGGGTGTTCAGCGGTGGCGGCGCTGATATCTACACTTTCAGTGATTTGGGTCACTGAAGTGATTGGTAAAGGTGCCACTGATACGACAGTGATGGGAGGAATCACTGAAGAGTTGGGAGGGATAACTAAAGATGCCTCGGGGGTAAGGCTTGTTTCAATAACTGAAGCCTTTTGAGAGGCCCCAGCTAGGGACGTGGCTGTCCCTTTTTTGGCTTTCTTGACTCTCTGAGGAAAACCAAGAGTTGGTTGAGAGGGTCGTTTTGAAGGGGTTTTGGTGACTTGGCTAGACTCGGGGGGGTTTTCCATTGTCCTTGTCACCTGAGAGGAAGAGGTAGTGATGGCAATAGAAGAGAGTGGCACATCACTGTCCCTCAGCTTGTATTCCAGAATCCTGGATCCAAGCCTAAATGCTGGAAGGTTTCCTTCTTTGGGATAAAGACTTTTAAAGATTTTAGTCAATACCATCGAAAGAAACCTGGTGTAAGGCACCAGCTTTTCTTGCTGGCGCTTGTTCAGCTTCAGCACCAGGTCATCGAAAATGACCGCAACATAATTTATATTGCGACGCTGAATCGCAAAAACGCCTATGATCAAGGAAATCCTGGAGGCCTGGTCCTGACCTCCAGTTTTTCCACCCATACACTGGATGAAGGTGAAGTGGATTTGCTCCATTTGTCGTCCAGCTTCATCTTGGACCTCGACGACCTCAGTAGTGTACCAGAACTGCTGGAGAATTTCCTTAACCATGAGAGGCTCATGGTTGAGAGTGTAGCCGAGTGACGACTGTTTGAGAAAGTCAGCCGCCTCTTGGTAGAAGGCTCTTGTGGGGGGTATCTCTAGCAAGGCAAGGTGGTTGTTGGCCGTGATAGAGATCTCGTCAATGGTGAAGTTGACGTTCTTGGCAGCCATCTGTATTTTGTTAAATAAACAACATAAACAGGACGATAAAGGGTTAGAAATGTACCAAGAATAATATATGGTTAAAAGGTTATAGAAAAAGTTTTTAAACAAGGAAAAACTTTATTTGAAAAAACCATAAAAAAATTAGGGTTTTTCAAGTAGAATGTGTATGAAGAAACATATTTGTTAATCAAGAAGGAAATGATTAAAAATCTTTAGTTTAATGCATTAAGAGAACAAAGTTCTTAACAACATTAAA
>NC_037539.1:32541576-32542707 GCF_001531365.2 Cynara cardunculus var. scolymus
GCGAAGGTTTTGTCGTAATCGATTCTTTTTTCTTGTCTATAACCCTGAGCAACAAGTCAAGCCTTATTGCAGGTTACCACACCATCTTCATCCAACTTGTTGCGATAGTCCCATTTGGTGCCTATCACTGATTTGTCTGCATAGCAAGAACCCAACTAGGGTCGGAGATAGCCTCATTGATTTTCTTGGGTTCAACTAAGGAAAGAAAGTTGACAAAGAGACAGATATTACCTAGACCTCGACGTGTCTTGATACCTGCATCTAAATCACCAAGAATTTGATGAATAGGATGGCTTTTAGTCCATCGGTGAGCCGGTAAAGGAGCTTCATCTGAATAGGAGAGTTCAGGTAAAGAGGATTAGACTTCAGCAGCAGTTTCTTCAGCAATAGGGACTATTGCCAAAGGAGTCTCAGATTCAGCAACTGAAAGAGGTTCAGAAACTAAAGGTATTTCATTTACTGATGGATCAGTGTTTGAAGTAGAAGGAGGTACACAACTAATGGGCACTACAGCGATCTCTGAAGAAGATACATTGGAGTGACTAGCTACAACTGCAATGATGAGTGCATCATCTTTAGCTTTTGGAGATTCAGTGTTAAGAGGAGCACTGTAGGAAGCTTCAGGTAGTCCATAATGAGATATCATCTAGTTCTCTAATTCATCTTCATCAATAGAGATGGGTTTTGATTTAGCTGATTGAGATTCGTCAAAAGTGACATGAATAGATTCCTCTATTGTTTATCTTCGTTTGTTGAATACTCTAAAGGCTTTGGATAGGGAAGAATATCCAAGAAAGATTCTTTCATCAGCTTTGGGATCTAACTTTCCAAGTTGGTCGTGGTTGTTGAGAATGTAACAAGTACAACTAAATATGTGAAGAAAGCTTATTGAGGGCTTTCGTCCATGGAAGAGTTCATAGGCCATCTTCTTGAATCTTTTTACGATCAACGATCGGTATTTAGTGAAACAAGAAGTGTTGACAGCTTTAGACCAGAATTGAGTTGGAAGACGAGATTCACTGAGCATTGATCGAGCAGCCTCTATGATTGTTCGATTTCTTCTTTCAGCGACCCCGTTCTGCTGAGGGGTTCTCACAGAAGAAAAGTTGTGAGAGATTCCCTTGTCCTCAA
>NC_037539.1:32546587-32548496 GCF_001531365.2 Cynara cardunculus var. scolymus
AGAACCATGAATTCTTGCTAAACGCCTACGCGCAGATTTGACAAAGTCAAGGTTCAATGAGTCGACTGACTCCAAGAAACTCTATAGACATTTAAGCATAAGAAGAAATCAGAGTTATTGGGACCAAACTGCAGTCGAACAGCAAACAATGCATTAGAGTATTTTTTAAGAAAATTGAATCTGCTGCCAGAAAGATCGTATCGATAGAAATTAATCGGTTTGGCTCTGATACCACTTGTTATTACCCAGATCTGACAGTAGAACAAAATTCATAAAGAAATTCAAGAGAAATTTGTAGAGGAAGAAGATGAAATAGAAATCGTCGACGCTTTCTTTATTGAATGGAAATTACAAACTCTCAAGAACCTTAATCGACTCTCATTAGATGTATCTGAATCTATGTGTTTACAATAAATTTTCTATTTGCTCTTATCTCTATTTTCTTTACCTGAAACACTACTATATATATAGGCAATAAACCATGAATCTGAATAGGATTAGCCTTATCCAAAATAGGATTAGCCTTATCCACAATAGGATTCTGAAGATAGTCGTCTTGAAGGACCAGAGGATAAACCAGAGGATAGACGACCACAGAAGCTATGTTACTCCAGAGGCTCTGTTCCTCCAGAGGCTCATCCTCCAGAGGCTCTGGTTCAATACAACCAGAGGCTCTAGTATCTCTGTCGTTCACAGAGGCTCTGGTCCACTTCACAGAGGCTCTGGCTCTGGTTGCAGAGGCTCTGGTCGTCCATACTTGGTTGATTTAGCGCAGCGGCTGGTCTACTTCCAGACTTAGACGTTTTGGATCAGAAGCATCTTCAGATGATCCACCCTTAGCCCCGATTGCTTAATAAAACTTTTTAAGATAATTATTAGCATCAATTTGATGCTAACAAGGACTGAGAGGAAGATGTGTTGGGAATAGAAGAGACAAAAGTATCAAATTTAAGCATGGACTTGTCTTTAACACATTCTTCCTGATCATAGGAGAATCCTAGACCAGTCGTTTTCTTGGCAGGGATCTGAGCGTTAATGATCTCAGAGGCCTTGAGGGAAGCTTTGCACCATCCTTCAATGGTAGCTTTCTCAGCCTTGAGTTTAGCGATTGCTCGCTTACGCTCAGCGACAGCTTTCTCACGTTCAACAGTGATGGCTTAGTTTACAATAACCTGATCTTTAATATTTTCCTCAACAGAGGCCAGATCTTTGATCTTAGAATGACAAATCTTTAATTTCTCATGAAGATCAACGTTAAGCATTTCAGCTTTTGATTTGCCATTGAGGGCATTGTAAAGGTCAACCATCAGCGTATCTAGTGCAGAAAGACTAGAAGAAGGTTCATTCAGGATACATACCTGAGTAATAGAAGATGGTTCATAAGAGGTAGATGCTTTAGAAGATCCTTCGTCGGCATCAATAGCCATCAAGCAAACATAAGCTTTATCTTCTTCGTCAGAGGATGATTCAGATGATTCAGCCCAGTCATGCTCTTCAGCAATAAGGCCTTTAGCCTTTCGCTGGTTGTTTTTCATCTTCTTGTATTTCTCCTTCAATTTCAAGCATTTATCATCTTTGGTCCTGAAGGAGGAAGAAGCCTTAGAAGATGGCATCGCAGTCTTCTTCGATCTGCATTCACCTGCAAAATGTTCGGACAGGTGTCAGTTGTAGCAGACAGCTGAAGCTTTATCTATTCTCTCAGACTTTGGCTTCTCCCTGAGGGATAGCTGAGGAGATCTGTGGAAATTGCTTTTACTGGTGAACCTCCTAATTGACTTAGTTAGGAGTGCCAGGTACTCATCAAAATTTGTTAAGTCAGATTCAGGAATGTCCTCAGAAGAATCTATCTCCGTGATGACCACGGGAGGTAGAGTAGAAACAAAATGAGTAGAGGTTTCAACTGAAGAAG
>NC_037539.1:32549743-32561085 GCF_001531365.2 Cynara cardunculus var. scolymus
CACTATTCTTGAGCAGACATCCTTACCTAAAGTTGGTGGACAAAGAGTCGACTAATCGGCTCCGTACCGTACTAACTTTTGTAAGGGTATGAGTTTGTCCTTTGTGTGCATAAGGACAAAACAACAACAATCGTGCTAAGTAAGCTTCCTTTGATCGCTGAATGTTGGAATGACCTGGAGGTCTCATCATCATTCGTTGAAGCTAGAGCAGTCTTCACACATGTATAGACAGGCTTGTAATCACTGAATACCGCTTCAGATCACGTACTCGCCAGTCTCTAATCTTCAGTTTCAGTCTTTGATGTTTGCTGAAGGTTCTTTGGTGTGAGTGTTGTCTTCTTCAAGTATTGATGTCTCTGATAGATTTACATTGCAAGTTCTTCAGCGATCACTGAACATACTCAATGATGATCGCTGGAACTGAAAATACAGAAACATAAATACAACGTGAAAAGAGAAAAGGGATTATCATCAAATCACTGAAAGAGAGGATCAACAGATCACCTCTGTAGTACGTCGGTGTTAACCCTGCCTGATGGAACCGAAAATTTTGTGGTATACAGTGATGCTTCAAAGTTAGGGTTGGGATGTGTTCTGATGCAAAGGGGAAAGGTAATTTCTTATGCATCAAGACAATTAAAAGATCATGAGAAACAGTATCTGACTCATAATATGGAATTAGCCGCAGTGGTGTTTGCTCTAAAAATATGGAGGCATTATCTTCTAGGGACAAAGTGCCAGATTTATACAGATCACAATAGTCTACAGCATCTGTTCAACCAGAAAGATTTAAATATGTGACAGCATTGGTGAATTGAACTTGTTAATGATTATGATTGTGAAATCATTTACCACCCAGGAAAAGCCAATGTGGTAGCTGACGCTTTAAGTAGAAAAGAAAGGAGCGGGACTATTAAAACTGTGGCAATGAGAATAAGTTTAGTCCCTGATATCCATAAAGATATTCTGAGATGTCAGAAGGAAGCTATGAAAGAAGATTTTATCAAGACAGAAAGGTTGGGTAAGATGATTTCAACCTTGGAACCAAACGACAAAGGGATTATGTGTTTTCAAGGGCGAATTGGGTACCAAGTTTTGGGGATATCTGAAAAGTAATTTTGAATGAAAGCCATAAGTCTCGATACTCTATTCATCTAGGTACCACTAAGATGTATCGAGATTTAAAATCTTTTTATTGGTGGCCCGGATTGAAGAAAACTATAGCTAGATATGTGGAACAGTGTTTAACGTGTCTACAAGTTAAGATCGAGGATCATAAACCATATGGAAGTCTTCAATCTTTGGAGATTTCTATATGGAAATGGGATCACATTATGATGGATTTTGTCATGAAGTTACCTCAAACTTCAAAGGGGTATGACGCGATCTGGGTAATTGTTGATCGTCTATCTAAGTCAGCGCATTTTCTACCTATAAGAGAAAATTACTCATTAGAAAAGCTGGCTCAGGTTTATATCATAGAAATTATTACTAGGCACGGTGTTCCACTGTCTATTGTTTCTGATAAAGATAGTCGTTTCACCTCAAAATTCTGGGAAAGTTTGCAGAAAGCTTTGGGGTCTGAAATTCGGTTAAGTACAGCTTATCATCCGCAAACAGACGGGCAAAGTGATAGAACTATTCAGACTCTCGAAGATATGTTGAGAAACTGTATCGTTGATTTCGGGGGATCGTGGGAAGATCATTTGCCACTAATAGAGTTTACGTATAACAACAGTTATCATTCCAACATCCAAGCGGCACCATATAAAGTATTGTATGGACGTAAATGTAGAACGTCGTTGTGTTGGAACAAAGTAGATGAGAGGCAGTTAACGGGTCCTGAAATTGTTCAAGAAACTTCAAACAAGATTGAACAGATCCGAGAAAGAATCAGAACAGCGCAAGATCGCCAGAAAAGTTATGCTGATAATCGCCGAAAGCCGATTGAATTTTGTGTAGGTGATTTTGTGATGTTAAAAGTTTCGCCATGGAAGGGTGTCATCAGATTTGGGAAGAAAGGTAAGCTCAGTCCGAGGTATGTTGGGCCGTTCAGAATAAGTAAATGAATCGGGCCAGTGGCATATCAGTTAGAGCTACCAGAAGAGCTAAGTCTGATTCATAACACTTTCCACGTATCAAATTTGCGGAAGTGTTTAGCTGATCCAAATCTCGCTGTACCATTACCAGATGTCGAACTAGACAGTAAGCTAAACTTTGTGGAAACACCAGAAGCCGTGATTGACCGAAAGGTCAGGGTGTTGAGAAACAAGGAAATCAGTCTGGTTAAAGTACAGTGAAAGTTTTACAAAGGACCAGAAGCAACCTCGGAATTGGAGTCAAAAATGAGAACAGATTATCCATAGCTCTTTAATTAAAGGAATTCTGGGACGGAATTCTTTTGATGGGGTGGATAATGTGATAACCGGGTCCTGATTATTACCCAAGGTATTTATTATGTGAATTAATTGTTTATATGGATACATGCTTACATGGGTTAAAATGCATGAGTATGTGTATTTTATGCATAGGGATATATGCATAATATGTAGATGTATATATATATATATATATATACGTTTTATATACATATGTATGATATTATATATATATATATGTGTGTGTGTGTGTGTGTGTGTGTGTGTGTGAAGGAATGCATGCATGTGGGGGTGATGTGATAACTGAATTCTGGTTACCACCTAAGGTAAATAATGTGTGATTATTTGATAAATGATTACGTGATAGCATGATAAATTTGTTATATTTGATCATGCTAGTATGCAAAATTATGTGCATAATGTTGATGCATGTATGAAGTTATGTGTAATTATGGGTGCATGTATATGTATGATATATATATATATGTATATGTATATATATGTGTATATATATATACCCACATGCATGATAGATATATATAGATGCATGATGTTGGTTTTAATGAGGTTTTCTCAAAGAGAATTGGGAGGAGTTCAAGATTATGGTGCTAACATTTAAAACATTGATGATTTAGGGGACATATACTTTGACTTTGAAGCCGACATCAACGAAGATGATCCAGTCTTCCTGTTACAATCTGAACAACAATCTACATCTGAACTTCCTACTGTAGTGTCTCAAGGCGCTTCCGATACCACAAGGGAGGTATTTGATCCAACAAAGATATTTTCCAAAAATTTTGTAACGTTTGCTATACGCGCAAATGTTCCAGGGTTTTACCAAGCACGGATCAGAGAACCATACCTCGAGGGCATCTATTTTGCTGTCTTCACTCGTCATTGGAAATCTCTGAGCGGAGATAAAATACTCGGAATTCACAAGAAAACACGTGAATATCGTGTCGAGTATAAAATTTTCTTGAAAGCAAAACGCCAACTAATAAGTCAAGTACGAACCAAGCACCGGATTGTATCGATCAAGAATATTGATGCCAACAAACTCGTAAGAGTCTAGTATCCAGTATTCACTATAACGAGACAAGATGGTCAGATTTGGACGTTTAGCGAAGCTGATTTTCCGAACCTCTATCTCGAAGATTTGGAGCATCTTTATCACGAGATTTGTGATCTGACAGTTAGAAGAGAAGGAGTGGTTCTTGGCCTAGAAGCAATCAAGAGATATCTGAAGAGTCACGTCAAGTTGTCTTCGGTGATTGTCAACCTGAAGAGACCGAATCAAGACATTGATGACATTGAAGGCTACCCTCTTTTTCTAATACTTGAAGATTCGGAGTTCGATGTGATTTTTGATGGAGCTGATAGAGCCAAGAGGTTTATGAGATTCAACGAGCTGAATAAGTATTGTGATGGGACAATCAAGATAGTGTGCAGAGCTCTTGAGAAGATTAAAGCTACTGATGACAAGGCGCCAGAGCGTGATAGAATGAGTCCAAGAGAAAGGTTCCTTCTGATCAGTGCCTTAGAACTTTTGGATGAAAAGCTGGAATATTGGAATGCGTTAAAGAGGTGCGAGACAAATATGGGCTTTCGACGATCAAGATTTACTTTATCTCGAGCTTGAATCCAAAGGGGGAGAATGTTCGGTTCAAAGATGTGCTTTATATGTTGTATTCAAGCAAGTTTCTCCTATTGTGTAATAGCTTAGCCTTTATTACTTTCTAGTATAAATAGTAAGTTTGCCTTTGTAATTAGGGTAGATTTTGTCATTAGTGCTAATCATCATTGTTAGAGAGAGAATTCTTGTAATCATTGAAGATTTAAATACCAAATCACTTGGGTTAATTTCTCTCTAATTGTTCATCATTTTCTTACAAGATTTTATCTGATTTGGTGATAATTTGGGATAAACATTCACTAACCTATATTTGTTTCACTATATGTTTGTCTTACAAAGTGTTCATTTCATATGTATTCGGTTCACAATATGAAACCTTGTAGTTGTATTTTTTCGTCACATTCAAACCTAATGGTGAAAACTGTTTGAGTTAGAAGTATCAGGTTTCAACAAATCTCAAACCCATGGAACTTTCAGAACATGTAAGTTCATCTTTTCCATTAAAAATCGACGATGACTATAAAAATTGGTGCAAGGCTGATTCATATATGTTTGTTTGTATATACGCAGCTCTTAATTCCTCCATTGCTCATTTAGCAATTGATACAACCACAACTCTTGAATTGTGGAAAACTCTTGGATATGTGTATTTACAGCAAGTTTTTGGAAGAAAACTTGAGTTATGGACTCAGTTTCAATCTTGTGAACAAGGCACCTTAAGTGTCACAGCTTATTGTGATTCTGTTAAAAGAATTTATGTAACGCCCCAACCCACACATTGCGTGTAACACATATTTCATACCAAAGAAATACATCTTCATCTACATTCGGGTCCCTTAGTACAAGAATCTATCATGACTAAATACAAGGTTCAAAAATTCAAAATACAAATCTTGTACTAATCAACAAAACTATTCATCAAAAGAAACTCCTCATCCAAAATGCATATAAGATAAGCATTATATCTTTCCCTTTCCCTTACCTTCTACACCTCCTGCAATACATATTTTAAAATCACAAAAACGAGGGTTAGACTAAAGAGTCTAGTGAGTTACCTAATCATGTAATTGCAGGGTGAAGGATCACCAAAACCTTTATAAAACAACTAATCATATATATATATATATATAACCAATATATGAATACACAAAAACATAATACCAAATCATTTTCCACTTTTAAGCTAACCATGTAGCTATACAAATTTCATACCTTTGAACCAATCGGGTTCCATTTAATGCCACTTTTAAACCTTTTCTTATCAAACGAGGTTTAAACAAAGATTCAGGCCAAACCTGATGTTTCCTCCTCAATAACATCCAGACTATGATTTCCAATAAGAACATTGATCCTAAATCTTTAAATCACAAAGAAATAAAGATTCCAGACCACGGTAATCTTAAAGAATATAATAGAAAGAGTTATATAATACCACACACATACAAGTGCCACCCTTATATCAAATGTACACCTCTCCTTGATATGCCACCCTTATCCCATGGTACACCTCTCCTTGATATGCCACCCTTATATCAAATKKACACCTCTCCTTGATATGCCACCCTTATATCAAATGGACACCTCTCCTTGATATGCCACCCTTATATCAAATGGACACCTCTCCTTGATATGCCACCCTTATCACTTCATCAAAATATTTATAAAAATAATTTCGAATAGACCGCAGCCATTGGAATTGTTATCAGTCTAAAAACATTTATATCAAAACTTCATTTTTATAATAAAATAATTCCCACCAAAATATTTTTAACACAATCCGGTCAACAATCCAGTCAATAATCCGGTTTAAACACTTAGAAATAAAAATCCACTTTGTCCGGATATCAAGTCCGGACAACAATCCGTTCAGGACTTCATCGGTTTAAATAAACCGCTCACCATATGATCGTATTCCTACTTCTCAGTATATAATCACAAGTAATACTACCAACTATAAACCGCTCAACACTCAACCGGTTTATCAAACTCCGGACAATAAGCCGCTCAAAGCTTGTCCGGTTTAACTAATCCGGACAATAAGCCGCTCAAGGCTTATCYGGTTTAAAATAATYCGGACAATAAGCCGCTCAAGGCTTGTCCGGTTTATTCAYTTATCYGGTTACCCTATGTCCGGATAAGCACTTAAACAACTAAAATACATGGTWTCATTCTAAAGAGCAATAACATGAAATATGAAAATGAAACCAGTAATAATTTTTATGCAAAAAGGTTTAGAAACCACTCACCTCAAAAAGCTTTTGAAACCAAAATGCTTGAAATCAACTTGAATCACCAACACTTGAAATCACCCTTTTGCAATCCGGACAACTCTCTTTAAGGTACTTGAATTTCTCAAAATAGCAGGAAGGGAAAATGAGGAGGCTAAGCCTCCTATTTATACAACCAAATATGGAAGGTCGGTTAACCGCCTTCCCCCCCCCCCTTTTTCCACCTCATGCTTAATACTCATCCATGCACACATGCTTACATACATACTCCATACCCCATGCATGCATATAATCATATATATATATATATATATATATATATATGTCATGCATTTATATATAATATATATATATATTCAATTAATACACAACTTCACATACCGGCATGTATCAATTTATCATGCAATCATGTAATCATTTAATCAAATAATCACGTATTAAATACCTTGGGTAATAACCAGGATCCGATTATTACATTATCCACCCCTCAAGAGAATTTTGTCCCGGAATTCCTTTAATCAAAAAGCCACAGGTATTCTGATCTCATCTTTGACTCCAATTCCCATGTCGCTTCCGGTCCTTTGTGAAACTTCCACTGAACTTTAACCAGACTTATCTCCTTGTTTCTCAACACCTTGGTCTTTCTATCAATTACGGCTTCTGGTGTTTCCATAAAATTCAATTTACTGTGTAATTGAATCTCTGGCAAAGGTACAGCTAGATTCGGATCAGCCAAACATTTCCGCAAATTTGACACATGAAAAGTGTTGTGAATCTGACTCATCTCTTCTGGTAGCTCTAACTGATATGCTACTGGCCCAATTCGCTTACATATCCTGAACGGTCCAACATACCTTCGACTGAGCTTTCCTTTCTTCCCGAATCTGATAACACCCTTCCATGGCGAAACTTTTAACATTACAAAATCACCTATATCAAATTCAATGGATTTTCGATGATTATCTGCATAACTTTTCTGGCGATCCTGTGCTGTTTTGATTCTTTCGCGGATCTGTTCAATCTTTTTAGAAGTTTCTTGAACAATTTCAGGACCCGTTAGCTGTTTTTCACCYACTTCATTCCAACACAATGGCGTTCGACATTTACGTCCATACAATACTTCATAGGGTGCCGCTTGGATACTGGAATGATAACTATTGTTATATGCAAACTCTATTAATGGCAAGTGATCTTCCCATGATCCTCCGAAGTCAATAATACAACTTCTCAACATATCTTCGAGAGTCTGAATAGTCCTTTCACTTTTCCCATCAGTCTGCGGATGATAAGCTGTACTTAATCGAATTTCGGACCCCAGAGCTTTCTGTAATCCTCCCCAGAACTTTGAAGTAAACCGACTGTCTCTATCAGAGATAATAGACAAGGGAACACCGTGTCTGGTAACAATTTCTTTAATGTAAATCTACGCTAGCTTTTCTAAAGAGTATTTCTCTCTTATTGGTAGAAAATGTGCTAATTTAGATAAACGATCCACAATAACCCAAATCGCGTCATACCCCTTTGGAGTTCGTGGTAATTTCATAACAAAATCCATGGTAATGTGATCCCATTTCCATACAGGTATTTCCAAGGATTGAAGACTTCCATAAGGTTTCTGATGTTCAATCTTAACCTGTAAACATGTTAGACACTGTTTCACATACCGTGCTATATCTCTTTTCAATCATGGCCACCAGTAAAAAGGTTTTAAATCTCGATACATCTTATTGGTACCTGGATGGATTGAGTATCGGGATTTATGAATCTCATCCAATATCCTATTTCGGACATTTCCAAAATGTGGTACCCAAATTTTCCCTTGAAAGCACATAAGTCCTTCATCATTCTGTTCCAAGGTTGAGATCATTTTACCCAATTTTTCTGTCTTAGCAAATTCTTCTTTCACAGCTTCTTGTTGACACTTCTGAATTTCTTTACGAATATCAGGGATCAAATTCATTCTCATAGCTACAGTTTTAATGGTTCCACTCCTTTCCTTCCTACTCAAAGCATCAGCCACTACGTTAGCTTTTCCTGGATGATAAAGAATTTCACAGTCATAATCATTAACAAGTTCAATCCATCGACGTTATCGCATATTTAAATCTTTCTGGTTGAACAAATGTTGCAAACTTTTATGGTCAGTATAAATCTGACATTTCGTTCCCAGAAGATAATGCCTCCAGATTTTTAGTGCAAAAACCACTGCAGCTAACTCCATGTCATGAGTTGGATACTGTTTCTCATGTTCTTTCAATTGTCTTGATGCATAAGAAATCACTTTCCCTCTTTGCATTAGAACACATCCCAACCCTAACTTTGAAGCGTCGCTATAAACCACAAAGTCTTCAGATCCATCTGGTAGAGTTAACACTGGTGCGCTGCAAATATGATCTTTTAATAGTTGAAAAGCTTCTTGTTGTTCTTTTTTCCACTGGAATTTAACATTCTTCCGAGTCAGTTTAGTCATTGGTACAGCTATCTTAGAAAAGTTCTGAATGAACTTTCGATAATAACCGGCCAATCCCAAAAAGCTACGAACTTTAGACGGAGTCTTTGGAGCTTCCCATTTTGCAACTGCTTCTATTTTCATGGGATCAACTTTTACTCCTGATTCTGAAATAACGTGACCCAGAAATTGAACTTCTCTTAACCAGAACTCACATTTAGACAATTTGGCATACAATCTTTCTCTTTTCAACAATTCCAGTATCAAACGAAGATGTTTTGCATGTTCTTCTTCAGTCTTAGAGTATATAAGAATATCATCGATAAAAACAATAACGAATATATCAAGATATTCCTTACATACCCTATTCATCAGGTCCATAAAAGCTGCGGGCGCATTAGTTAACCCAAATGGCATAACTAAGAATTCGTGATGCCCGTACCTTGTTCTAAATGTTGTTATGGCTACATCTTCTTCCCTGACCTTGAGTTGATGATACCCTGATCTCAAATCGATTTTGGAGAAATAACTTGCCCCTACCAGTTGATCAAACAAATCATCAATCCTTGGTAAAGGATATTTGTTTTTAATTGTCAACTTATTCAGTTCACGATAATCTATGCACATTCTCATAGACCCATCCTTATTTTTGACGAATAAGACCGGAGCACCCCAAGGCGAAGTGCTAGGCCTTATAAATCCTTTATGAGTTAAATCTTTCAACTGTGTCACCAATTCCTTCAGTTCGGATGGAGCTAAACGATACGGCGCTTTTGCTACGGGTGCAGCTCCTGGTATAAGATCGATTCGGAATTCAATAACTCTATCTGGTGGTAATTCAGATAAGTCTTCCGGAAAAACTTCTGGATATTCACTAACAATCGGAATCAATTCTTCCTTTCCTTTCTCTTTCTTTAAATCAATTACATATGCCAAACATCCTTGGCACTTCTTTCGAATACTTCTACGGGCTTTCATTACTGACAAAATACTAACGTGATGATCCCGACGGTCACCATAAATAACAACTGTTCTCTGGTCTGGCAAAATAATTCTGATCATCTTCTGATTACAATCAATACTAGCTTGATACTTTGCCAACCAGTTCATACCCACTACTACGTCAAATTCTTTCATTGGCATGGGAAATAACCGGATCGGAAGTTCAAAGTTTTCAATAACAATAACACGGTCATTGAACACACTAGTAACAGTTTCCTGATTATTAGCAGTATCAACTACTAATTTATCATCAAGCAGCACAGAATTCAGATATGCTATTTGAGCAAACAATGGTGATACAAACGAAAAGTTTGCACCAGAGTCAAATAACACTTAGCACATATTGAATTCAGGAGGAATGTACCTGTTACTACGTCTGGTGATGCTTCTGCCTCATTCTTGGTCATTTGGAAGGATCTTCCTAGCGCCCCTCCTTGTTCTCCTTGGTTCCCAGTAGTTCTTCCCCGAGTACCTGATGCATTACTCCCTATTGTTAACTGCGGATTTCTTAGCAAGGGGCAATTCGGTCGAATATGATCCGGAGAGTTGCAATTAAAACACCTTTTGTTGGTTGGGCAATTTCTAGATAGATGGCCTGCTTCACCACACTCGTAACATTTCCTTGGATCCATCTTATCATTACCTTGATGAACCTTCGCACTGTTCTTTTGTTCAGATTGGTTATCATATCTCACAGTCTTGGGTCCATGAAAAGATGAAGGTCCTTCCCATTTTCTTTTCTCAACAACCTTCCCTTCTGATTGTCTATTCTTATTTCTTTCAGTCACCTCAGCTGCCTCTACTGTAAGTGGAAAGGTATTGGGGTTCATAGCAATAACAAATTCCCTAATTGAGGGTTTTAGACCCCAAATAAACCTTTTTATCTTCTTTGATTCAGTTGAAACATAATGTTCGGCAAAACGAGAGTATTCAATAAATCTTTCAGTATACTCCCGTACTGTTCTATTTCCTTGTTCCAGCTTCAGGAAATCTTCCTCCATTTGTCTCACAGCCGTTTTAGGACAGAACTGATTCTTGAATCGATCCACGAATTCTATCCATGACATAGTCTGTAAAACATCCGTTCTGGTAGACGATTCAACTTCCCACCAAAATAATGCATTTGACTTCAATACCGAAACAGCAAATCGCACTTTATCTGTTTCCGGACAGCGAATGGTGTTGAATACAGATTTCATCTCCTTGATCCAGCACATTGCTTTCACTGGATCTCTCTCCCCAGAAAAAGTTGGTGGTTTACATGCTAAGAATGTCTTAATATCTCATTCTTTATTGTGAGTAATTGGAGTAGAGAGATAAACTTCTACTCGTTCTGTTTCCATCCTAGCAGGTATCCCCATAATAGATATCAGAGTTTCTCGCAATTTCCCCATTTCCTCTGCTAACATATCTCTGGTTATATATTCTGGATGTGGTACCGTCCCTTCCTGAACATTCCCAGAGTGGGATTCTTCCTGTTAAGAATGTATTTCAGTCTGACCCCTTCCCTGAGACTGACTTCTTCCTCTACCTCGTCCCCTTGGTCTTCCTCGACCCCTATTTCCAGCCGTACTAATTGGAAGATTAACCAAATATTCTTCCCTCTCTTCGGATTCTGGACGAGCTATTCTTTCAGATCTTCTAGTTTG
>NC_037539.1:32561310-32575586 GCF_001531365.2 Cynara cardunculus var. scolymus
TATTAAAATACCTAAATCTCTTAAACTCAGGCTCTGATACCATTTATGTAACGCCCCAACCCACACATTGCATGTAACACATATTTCATACCAAAGAAATACATCTTCATCTACATTCGGGTCCCTTAGTACAAGAATCTATCATGACTAAATACAAGGTTCAAAAATTCAAAATACAAATCTTGTACTAATCAACAAAACTATTCATCAAAAGCAACTCCTCATCCAAAATGCATATAAGATAAGCATTATATCTTTCCCTTTCCCTTACCTTCTACACCTCCTGCAATACATATTTTAAAATCACAAAAAGAGGGTTAGACTAAAGAGTCTAGTAAGTTACCCTAATCATGTAATTGCAGGGTGAAGGATCACCAAAACCTTTATAAAACAACTAATCATATATATATAACCAATATATGAATACACAAAAACATAATACCAAATCATTTTCCACTTTCAAGCTAACCATGTAGCTATACAAATTTCATACCTTTGAACCAATCGGGTTCCATTTAATGCCACTTTTAAACATTTTCTTATCAAACGAGGTTTAAACAAAGATTCAGGCCAAACCTGACGTTTCCTTCTCAATAACATCCAGACTATGATTTCCAATAAGAACCTTGATCCTAAATCTTTAAATCACAAAGAAATAAATATTCCAAACTACGGTAATCTTAAAGAATATAATAGAAAGAGTTATATAATACCACACACATACAATGCCACCCTTATATCAAATGTACACCTCTCCTTGATATATCACCCTTATATCAAATGGACACCTCTCCTTGATATGCCACCCTTATCACTACATCAAAACATTTATAAAAATAATTCCGAATAGACCACAGCCATTGGAGTTGTTATCAGTCTAAAAACATTTATATCAAAACTTCATTTTTATAATAAAATAATTCCACCCAAAAAAATTTTAACACAATCCGGTCAACAGTCCGGTCAACATCCGGTCAACAATTCGGTTTAAACACTTAGAAATAAAAATCCACTTTGTCCGGATATCAAATCCGGACAACAATCCGTTCAGGACTTGACCGGTTTAAATAAACCGCTCACCATATGATCGTATTCCTACTTCTCAGTATATAATCACAAGTAATACTACCAATTATAAACCGCTCAACACTCAACCGGTTTATCAAACTCCGGACAATAAGCCGCTCAAAGCTTGTCCGGTTTAACTAATCCGGACAATAAGCCGCTCAAGGCTTATCTGGTTTAAAATAATTCGGACAATAAGCCGCTCAAGGCTTGTCCGGTTTATTCATTTATCTGGTTACCCTATGTCCGGATAAGCACTTAAACAACTAAAATACATGGTATCATTCTAAAGAGCAATAACATGAAATATGAAAATGAAACCAGTAATAATTTTTATGCAAAAAGGTTTAGAAACCGCTCACCTCAAAAAGCTTTTGAAACCAAAATGCTTGAAATCAACTTGAATCGCCAACACTTGAAATCACCCTTTTGCAATCCGGACAACTCTCTTTAAGGTACTTGAATTTCTCAAAATAGTAGGAAGGGAAAATGAGGAGGCTAAGCCTCCTATTTATACTACCAAATATGGAAGGTCGGTTAACCGCCTTCCCCCCCTTTTCCACCTCATGCTTAATACTCATCCATGCACACATGTTTACATACATACTCCATACCCCATGCATGCATATAATCATATATATATATATGTCATCATTTATATATAATATATATATATATTCTATTAATACACAACTTCACATACCGGCATGTATCAATTTATCATGCAATCACGTAATCATTTAATCAAATAATCACGTATTAAATACCTTGGGTAATAACCAGGATCCGGTTATTACAATTTCAGATTCCATTAAAAGAATTTTAAATGTTCATTGTGTATTCCTATATGTAAAACCCAAAAATTTCGAGGAATAAATAATTTATCTTTATTATTATTTTATTATATATATATATATATATATGTTAAATAAAAATAGAAATTAAAATAAGTTTAAAAATCGGACCAGAAGTGAAAGAAAAAATCAAGACATGGGTAAAAGTTGTAAATTCGCGATAGTTAAGGGGTTGGGTCAGATGTAAGCAGGTCCAAATCAGAAAGACCTGTTTTGTAAATATGCATCAGACCTGCAAATTCAGAAGTACGAAAACGACCTCACCTTTGAAGCTCCCTATTGGCCTGAATATTCAACTATTACGATAAAAATTTCAATATACATATAGACTACACTTTGCTCTCCATTCTTGCTTCAAGAAAACCAAACTTTCGTTAAGAGTCGAAGGAGAAATCGGAGGGTGAAGTTCGGATTCGAAAAGCTCCGTTTATTGACGATTGGAAGTAAAATACTCAAACAAATTTCGAGTTCTTTATATGGATGGCTTCGTTTTTAGGTCCTCTATAAAACCTTAGTAGCCTTATGTCTCAGATTTTAGTTTTTGAATGTTTGATTTTGAGTTTTTACTGATTTTTGAGTGGTTTTAAAACCGAAACTTTAAATGAGTAAATAGAACTCATTTCTTAATGAAAATTCGTGTTCTTTATGTCAAAGTGTTGATTATTCATCTCCTTTYTATTCTATGCCTGAATCACTTCTTATATAGGCGGTATTTTCATGATAACTAAATTCTATAAACAAGGAAATAATCATTATCCAAAATAGGATTAGCATTATCCTTCAAGATTTTGAAGATAGTCGTCCGGAGACCAGAGGATAGACCAACCAGAGAGGCTCTGGTCGATACAACCAGAGGGGCTCTGGTCCCAAAGAACTTAGCGTCTAGAGGCTCTGGTCAATACAACCAGAGGGGCTCTGGTCAATACAACCAGAGAGGCTCTGGTCAATACAACCAGAGGCTCTGGTCAATACAACCAGAGGCTCTGGTCGACCATAGAGGCTGGTCTTCTTCCAGACTTAGTCGTTTTAGCACAGCGGCATCTTCAGAAGTTCCATCCTTAGCCCCGATGGCTTAATAAAACCTTTTTTTAGAATAATTAGGATCAATTTGATTCTAACAATATATATATCGTCTAGACACTTATTTTATAAAAGATGATGTTATGGAGTTATAAAATAAATAATTGACTATTCGAAGTGTTACTCGAGTTGTAAATTTATTAAGACACTTTTAACTCGAAATATGTAATTATTAACATGTCTATCATAWAAWAGATAACTTAATAATCACGTTTGTGATATAGTTTTAAGATATATAGCTAGACGATACACCTTATGTCGGAACTCACGGTTCCTATAATTTTAATTGATGTGAGGAGCGTTTTTAAGCATAGTTGACCAATGATGACCCTAGTCGACGTAGTTGACCATAAGTTGACTTTTATGTTAGTCTTTGGGAGAAATTAATCATTTATATGCTATTCGCTATTATAAATTGTAGGTTACCAGTCAGCGACATTAGTTAAGCAAYCTWCGTTRTCAGGTGAGTYTTYATGAGACTTACAATGGGATGCATACCTATGTATAAATTTATTTTCAAGCATTATATGATTTATATGATAATGGGTACATATGCATGATATTTTAGTTTACATACACGATATACTTTACATGTATGTTATTTTGTGAATGGTTACATGCTACGTGTTTAATCAGTCTTCAAATAACTCTAGCATGTTATTTCATTTGAAAGTTTTATGATTAGTTTTAGCGGGTGAGCATTTGACCAAGAAGTCACATGACAAGTGGCACAACCCCGTAATGAGTGTCTAGACAGGTGCAGGTCGGACAACTCAGGGAATGCCAGTGACTAAATGACTCATACCTGACAGACAATTTATGAGATCTCTTTTCTTTCAGTATTGCATGTTTTTCAGAAAATGCATACTATTTGGTACATAGTTTACAAGTTGAAATGTATGTAGTGCAATGATCTTTACTCACGCAAACCATGAACTCACTGAGCTTTATAAGTTGACTATAGTATGCATCTCAGGGACAGAAGGTTTCAGGTTGGACAAAGAAAAAGAAGGGCATACATAGAGACTTGTCTAATCCATTTAAGTTCAATATTTAGGCGCAATCGTCTATGATATATATATTTGTAAAGTAACCCGGTATGGGACGGGCTGACATTAAGTTATATATTTATTCTTTTAAAGTCTTCCGCTGTAAACGGTCTAAAGTTTTAATTTAACCATTATTTTTGGAGTGCTTTTGGAGAATCTGTTTTAGATTACGTAACATTTCTCATGGTAAAAATATGGGTGTTACAATATATGTCCCATACCTCACTCGATAAGAGCACATTTTACGGTGTCTTGAAGCATCTCAGAACTGTTTTTTATTTGAAAAAACCTTATGTCAATCTGATTGAACATGGAAAGGACCAGGATATGATCCCAGTTCACATGTTCAAATGGAATAGTCGACTTCAAATAAACTTGCGCTATGCAATCAATTCTGATAACCACTAAGCTATCTTCTTTTCTGCCATAAGAGTAGTTGTTTCATGAAAATAATGTGATCTTCATAATGTTTCCATATTGTGAAAGGGTTCAAATTAACACATGCTTCATGAATTGTATCTGTTCATATTGTTTGTGTTTTTTTAAAATGAATGACACTGACCACATCAACCTATATCACAATACGAACCCATAAGAACATATGTTCACGATACATACATTCATAACATGTGAACTCACATGCACATATACGTCAATATACAATTGTGAACATGATCAAGCAGCATATGAAGAGAATATCAATTAAAATATATGAACACATAACCCCAACATTATGAACACCAGGTGCAATCACTTACACAATTTTACATATATGAACACAAGGTGAAGCACTCACACAAATATAAAGATTTGGGATCAATTCTTTTACAAACGAATCAGTAAGTTGACATGAACATATATGAACAAATTGTGAACATGAACAAGCCACATAGGAAGAGAATTTCGTAGAAAATATATGAACACATAACCTCTATACTATGAACACCGGGTGCAATCACTTACATAGTTTGCAATATATGAACACCAGGTGCAAGCACTTACACAAATATAAAGATTCGGGAGCAAATTTTTTACCAACTACTCAGTAAGTTGATATAACATATATGAACAGCAGATGAGATCACTAACAGAAACCGATATTCATATGATGGGGGTCATTAACATGAACGTATACAACTGTGAACATGATGAAGCCACGTGGGAAGAGAATCTCGTAGAAAATATATGAACATATAACCTCCATCATATGAACACCAGGTCAATCACTTACACAAATTGACATATATGAACAACAGGTGCAAGCACTTACACAAATACAAAGATTTGGGATCAAGCTTAAAAAATAACACTTGTGTTCATATGATATAAATAACATGAACACAATAGCTCATGATGCATAAAAGTCGGTAATATGACAATATGAAAATGGGTCGTGCATGTACTTCCATTTGAACATGTGAATTAGGTACGTATTAACAATTAAAGAAAAAAAATACTAACACAATATGAACTACAAAAAACACAACACATCATAATAAACATAATTTCGCTTAAAACGAGTCTAATAAAATATTAATCCATTACCAAGACATTCGTTTTGGTTATTTTCTTCATTTCCCGAACTCGAACTCCGATTGTCACCATAAACCAATTTAATCTTCTCAATGTTGTTGATATCTTTTCCAATGCCTTTATCCATAATAGCTTGAACGATACCGAAGATTTTACTACTGTGTTTCCTCCACAAATCAAAAACTCATAAAACAATAAAAATGGAAGATCAAGATTAAAAAAATTAAAAATATCAATATTAAAAATGCACATTTTTAGGGTTTTTATGATTTTGTAACTCTCAATTAATGGTATGGGAGTTACATAGCAAATGAAATTACTCAATTACCCTTGGCATTAAATTGTAAGCTAGATAGAAACCTAATAGAAACATAGATTGTGATTGGTTGACATGGTTTGCAAAGTTAACACAAAATTTTTGGTTAACATTTGATCTTACCTATATATATATATAAAGGAAAACCTTAAGATGATGACATGACACAAAGAAAATCAAGTATTTACCAAATGGTGGATCTTTATTTATATTTTATGTTAAAAGATAAACCAAAGATGATGACTTGACAACATGAGATTTGAGTAGTTCTCAAATCTTGAAATAAGATTGAGTCTCATGATCCCCATCGGTGAAAAGATGCAAATATGAAAGTAAGAATTAAGTATAAGAAACGAGGGCTAGATGCATTTATGTTAACTCATATGGTTGCCTCAATTTGGCTTACCCTATCTTTGAAAAAAAAAAATTGTATAAATTAATTAGAAAAATGTTGTTATGTTAACTAATAGAGTTGATTAGTTTTATATAAGTTTTATTTTAAATCAATATCAATACAATATATTAAAGGAAGTACCAACCAAAGAATATAAAAAATGTTATTATGAAATTTCATTGATGAAATGAAAGTCAAAGAAATGATAAAAATTATAGTTGTGAAATTTATATATACATGAAAAGAACGATGTTGAGATATCTATCTATGTTTAAAATGAAAAAAGGAAGATGAAGTATTGATGCTACAATCTCAATCTTTATCTTTGTGTCTTTATCAATACCTTTATATATATTAAGGAAGAAACAATTATACATGATGTGGCATCTTCTAAAAGGTAGGAGCATTTTTATCTTTTTTCCTCTTTATTTATTTTTTAAAATATTAATTAAGTTAAAGACTACTATGCCCCTATAGGCAATTGTATGTTTCATAATAAATGATATTTTTTTGGTAATTTTGCATCCAACTTAAATTTATCCTCATAAACTATTCAACTTCTTGATAAGCATTCAACTTAAGTTTAACCTCTTAGGATACGCAACTTTTTATAAACATTCCATGTATTTTTTTATTGCAATTGATTTACCTTCTTCACCTCCTTATCCCTCCCTCTCTTTATTTCTTGACCTCTTCATCTCCATTTAGTTTTGGCATAAATTTCTATTAAGAAGCAATTGACTATGTTCTTGAAAACATTCTCACACGCACCCAAGTTCAACTAGGATTACTTCATAGCGGAAGATTAGTACTGTGAAATTTTGACGACAATGGTAATTTTATATTTTTATGCCCTTTTTCTCTTGTTTTAATTTTGATCTCTCCATCTCTTTCATATCCATTTAGTTTTGGCATTCAAGAAACAATCATTATGTTTTTAAGAATATTCACATGCACCCAAGTTCAACTAGGAATACTTCATTGCGGAAGATTAGTACGGTGAAATTTTGCCGAGAATGGTAATTTTATATCTTTGTGTCCTTTTCTCTCGTTTGTTATAATTTTGGTCATTATATTCGTTCCTACACACGAACACAAACAGTTTGTTTAAATATCTGAGTGCTTTTTATTTGAATTCACATCAACAACATTCTCTATCCTAAAGAAGATAAAGATAAAAAAATCCACCTTTATGTTTATGCAACTGCGTTCATCAGGTGAAGTTTCTTTTAGGGGGTGTTTGGGATTGCTTATAAAAGCTGCTTTTTAACTTATTTCAGTCTGGCACCGGTGATAAGCTGTTTTCTGGTGTTTGGATAAGAAAAAAAAACTGCTTATMCCGGTGCCAAACCGGTAATAAGCTGTTTTTGATAAGTTAATCCTTCCTGACTTATGAAAAATTGTTTATTACCAGTTTACAATTTTAACCCTGTTTTATTTAACTCAAGTTTGATACCACATAAGTTAATAAGCACTTTTACAAAAAAGCATAAGTTGTTTTAAATAAGCAATCTCAAACACCCCCTTACTCTGCTATGTTATCATGCACCTACCTATGCAAATTGTAATGTTTTTTTGTGTCTTAAAAATTGTATTTTTTGTAACTTAAAATAAATTCTTTGTAACCCAAAATGGGTTTTATTAGGATTTACAAAGGTGTTAATCAAGTACCGATAAAGCCATAAAGGTTTCACGAAATAGTTCACTTTCCATTGGAAAGAGAAAGAGGAGATGGAATTAAATGGACGGTTTGTAAAAAGTAGGTTAATGAGGACATTGCCACGTTCTTATGTTTTCATTGGAGAGAGAAATGAATGGACATTGTGTGTTAGAAGGTATGATGACAACTGTTTTTCCAAATAAGACCGTTTATTTTAATAAGATATGACGTCATTTTTAGAAATGATTGTTCATTATCTTAAAAGACATTTTCACTGAATAGGATAAAAGTGTTTAGTGAATGTTTGAGATTTGAAAAGGATCACTAAAGAAGTCATCTCATGGATATACTTCTTAGTGATAGAGAGATAATGTGTACCTTGGGAGATCTAGATACATTAAAGTAGAGTTTAGTGCGAGATAGGGAACATTTACACAATCAATCATATAATTGAATAGAACATAGTAACTGAGAGATTAATCTTCAGCGTTTAGCTTTCCAAGCTCGCTGATTAAAATGTTGAATCTTGTTTTTTTAAGAGGTTTTGTCAAAATATCAGCTAGTTGGTACTCAGTTTGAATGAAATGAAGTTCAATGTCATCTTTCATTACAAGATCTCTGATGAAATGATATTTTATCTTGATATATTTGGCATTTGAGTGGAGCACATGATTATTTGCTATTGCTATGGCATTGGTACTGTCATATATAAATTAGAATTTGATAGCTCCAGGTCATAATCACTAAGTTGATTTTTCATCCATAGGAAATGAACACAACAACTTTTAGCACCAACGTATTAGGAAGATGAGCAAGACCAACACCAAGGATGCCCTTTTCCATTAATTTTTGAGGAACTTTTGGTTTCTCAAATTTCTTTGGATTTACGTCAGCCTTCAACTTTGGACTTGATCCTTGATTTGAGCAGGAGATCTTCTTTCCAGAAGTTGAGAGTTGATTAGCTAAAGGGTTAGAAAATTATTTCTTCAACTTTGAGCTTTTGTTGGTCTTAGGTGTGATGTTAGAAATGACTTTAGCTTTTCATAAACATTTTTGAATCTTATGACTTCTTAGTTAAAGATTTTGAATCAAGAGAGGAAGAGCACTGAGCAAAGGAGGTGTTACCAATGGTTGAAACAAACATTTCAAACGTCAGCATAAATTGATCATGATTAGGATTATCCTTTTCAAAATTGTATCATAAATATCTTTTAACTTGAGCAGGTATCTAACACTCAATAATTTCATATATTTTCGCTGAAGCTTTGTACCTTCCTTCGAAAGTGGCTTTCTCAGCTTTAAGCTCAATGATATCCTGTTCATGTTCAATATTGACTATCAGTTTACAATGACTTGATCTCGAAGATCATTATCATTCGTAAATTCTTTGATTTTAATATGACATTTCTGAAGTTGTTTAGTTAAGTCAAAATTTAGTTTATGAGCTTTAGTTTACCATTTATAGCATTGTATAGATCAACAATAAGAGAGTTAAGTGTCCAACGTCTATTAGTGTCAGAGAGAGAAGGATCATTAAAATTGGGTACCTGAGAAGTACTTGAAGATTCAGCTGAAGAGGAGGAAGTTTCACATGGTTCATCTTTCACTTCTTTGATCTTAGCGATTAGATTGAGATAGGTTGTATCTTCTTCATCTGAAGAGGATTCTGAGGAAGATTCTGTCCAATCATGTTCTTCAGCGATAAGACCCTTACCTTTTCAATTGATGTTTTTAATCTTTCGATATTTGTGCTTCAGCTTCAGGTGCTCGTCTTCTTTCGAGCGTAGAGAAGAGGGCTTTGAGATTTTCTTAGACATGCATTTACTAGAGAAGTGTCCTTTCTTGTAACAATTAAAGCATATAGTTGTAGCCTTGTCAACTTTTTGCTCTTTCTGGCAAACCTTTTACTAGAATTGGTTAGAAGGGTCAGTGACTCATCAAACTTTGAAAGATCAGTGTTTGTTAAGTCTTCAGTGGCAGAAGGTTCATATAAGGTGATAGTGAGAGTAGAAGAAAAAGAAGAGTTATTCAAGAGAATAGTTTCTATGAGATTAAAGCTACATGAGAGCTTTTGAAATCTCTAATGAGATTCTTTTTCAGTTGTCTGGAGTGCTCCTGGTTCAGCAATATTCATAAAGAGTACTGAGAGGCAATTTTTGGAGATCTTTAAACACCTTGAGACACATTGAATAAGTGTCTAAGGATTCAGGCGAACATACCAAAAAATTTATCAGTCTCAGAATTGGAATATTCTTTACCAATAGTTCTAAGGTCAATTAATAAGCAATTAAAGTGTTGATGTACCTTAGATAGAGACTCATTTTTGCCACAAATTAACATCTCGTACTGTTTTTACTAGATTTATTTTTCTGGTTTCTTGAACCTCAGTTGTACCTTCATATTGAACACACAGTGTGTCCCACATTTCTTTGAAGGTCTTGAGATTCATCACTGAATGATAGACTTCATCTGGAAAAGCCATGCCAATGACAGTTCTAGCTTTGGTGTCAATTGCCACCTTCTTTCGATCTTCATCATTCCATTGATGTGTTAGCTTTGCTACATATCTTTTAGAAGCAGCAGGGCTAGTAGTAGTAGCAAGTACAACATCAATGGTTTTAGATGGAACATAAAGTGTATTTTTGGTGTAGTGTGGAATTTCAGGATCCACACCTTGAAGGAAGAGAGACGTACAATATTTCCAGAGAACAAAGTTATCTCTGCTAAATCTTGGAGGTTTGACAAGAGAGTCATTGTCGTGATAGTTTTTTTTTTTTTTTTTGTGATAGCCATTTTTTAGAATAGCTAAGAAATAAGAAAAGAGGAAACATTGCTCTAAATGGTCCCAAAGGATTTAAACAACCCTCAAACAGTTTCTACAATGGAGGAGGTTGAATACAAACACAATTTTTTCACTGTTTAAATCTGTTTGTTGATTATGGAGAAAAATCAACACAAGAATGCATGGGGTATGTATTTTTATGCAATAGGATAAGACAAAACAATCTTGATGCATTGAAGAAATTTCTAAGGACTTCTTCAGGTATAGCTAATAACTTGGTCAATCTTCACATTTCATTCAGATAGTCATAATATCACTAAACACAACTTCAGATCATGAGTAGACCATCTTTATCTTTAGCTACTTCTTTGACATTGCTGAAGTTTCATTGATGTGAGAGTTGTCTTTTGGGAACTTAAATTCTAAATCGTTTATATTTACAAATACTCACTTACTGAACAAACTCAGACACTGATATATGAATAGACTCAGATATCATTCGTTGAAACTGAAAATAATATAGAACTTTTTGTATTACACTAAGTAGAAGGATAATCATCAAATTACTGAAAGAATTGGTTCAACAAATATTGTTATTGTCAAGAGAGAGAGAGGGGGGGGGGGGGGGGGGGGGGAAGAGGAAGGAAGGAGGAGAGAGCTCCTTATTTTTACACAAATAACACATGCAAGAGAGAGGGATCGAGAGTGAAGAGGTCACTAATTTCAAGAATCACTCTCATATATAAAACATGGATCAATTAGGGTTGGGATCTGGAGTGTCTCTACCTTGAATCACCTTTCTTCTTCATGTATGTATCTATATTTTTGGTTGACTTGACCCCAATAATGTGTGTATGTTCTTTCCTAAATCCTTTCCATCTCACATTTGGATATGCTTCTCTATCTTGGTCTTTGTTCTAAATTACTTTTAACAATCCCTAAGGATCACACTTGTAATTTACTTGATGCTACAAATCAAACAAGTCACTTGTCCCATACTCTAACTCCTCGAGTACACCAATTAATCACCAATACAATATTAAAAGAGGGAATAAAAAGATTAATTAAACAAATTTAAGCTTTTAGACGATGAACTCCAAGGTGGGTAAGACTTGGTTCGGATCTATGCACCAAAAGAATGAAACCATGGTTGGATTAATTCGCATTTGATTCAGCTATGTTTGATTTTCATCTATAAAATTGTTTAGTTTTATTGTTGGGTTAAACTTGTTAACAAAATACGTTTATGGGTTTGGTTTTTTTCAAATTCAAAACAACGTTTTTCATTTATATTTTTATATTTAAACAAGAAAAACTCTAACTCTGTCTTCAGTTTTTGATCCAACCGATTGTAAATTAAGAACCTAAAATAAACTTTAGTTATCAAATCGACTAATTTTGATTTGAATCCAATTCGGTTGCAAGGCGATGTACAGCTATAATAAAGAAAAAACATAATACGACGGTCAAGAAAGGAAAAAATAAAAAAACAAACAGTCACTGTTGTCTGCAAATGGACATGACGTAAAGCAATTTACAAAAAACCTTTTCCTTCCCATCTTCTTACAAGAACCCTACTTACAACTATACCTACCTACATGCATACCTCCATCATCTCATCTCTTTATAAATCAAATTAAAGTCAATAAAATAATCATAATATCACTTCTCACTCAAAACTAAGATTCTTGTTTATTAACAAGTACAATTTTTTACTAATAAAAACCTTGCATTATAGAACGATCATGAGTACGATTTTGTTATAAAAGACCTACTCATAATATATAAAATATAAAATTATTTGGTTACAATTAGTATATTTATAATTAAAAGAATAATATTGATAAGAACACCAAAACCCATTTCATAATTTCTTGTATCAGTGGGCAATTGATACTGCTCTGATTTTTGTATTGTTTAATTAGCATAATCCAAGTATTTATTGTATTTAATTATGACTTGTATTTTGCATGATTTACATTAATTAATAAACAGTTCCATATCTGTTCTTACTTAGTTTCATGCCTCTATATACTTGTTACCATTCATGATAACATATTGGGTTTCGTCCATTAAAATCATCAAAAGAAACTGATTTACCATAATTAGTTTTCTTAATTTATATCGGCATGCAACTTTAGAAAGAGAAAATAAAATAAAAATTCTCTTGTGAACACTGAATTCAAATCCGGTAATTTCGGATAACCCGCAAAACAGATGGTTGTCCTAGAATTTGTCTGCGCATATAAGGAATTGGATATCTTAATTAATAAAAAAAAAATACTTGATGATAATTCAGGGGACTAAAATGGGATTCTAAAGAAGTGACATTGTTATTTAATAATTTGGGTACGGATTTTTGTTTCCTGTAAAAACCAATGAAATCTGTTTTGTCTTCTATGACTGCTTACAAAACCCTAACCCTAACCCTAACCCTAACCCTAACCCTAACCCTATTATTGAGGAGACTTCACTCCAACCTAATTTCTTTCTTTATTCCTAAAATAAATACTCCATCCATTTTAAATTATTTTTAGAAAAAAAAAGGTGTAAGTTATTTAATATTTTTTCAGAAAATGTATAAATTATTAATGTACAAGATTTATTTTAGGTTTTGTTATAATCATAGTTGTATCCTATTTTAGTATAAATGACAATATTATTAGATTTAGTTCTACGAAAAACATAATACATTAAAAGGAAAAAATTCATAGTACAAATTCAATTACCAACACTGACAACTTTTGCTTTTACATTTTCTTTGTTTCTTGGTTTTAAATTTATTATTTCCAACTGTTATTCTCATTGTTTCAAGAAAAGAAAGGTGGCCTCTGATTTAGACATGAGAGCATCTTATTCTACAGGTATACAAACTTTATATCATATATTTTTAAATATAAATAATAAATATTATTATTATTATTATTTCATATGAAATGGTTGAAGTTATTTTATAAACCCAAATTTGCATCGTATATGCGATTTGAGAAATTTTCTAAATTGCAAATTGCATCACACATATTTTAAACCGTATGATTATGTAAATCAAAATACGGTAAGGTTTATACTTGAACATATTTTAATCCGATAATTATAAAATAGTGAATAACATTCATAGTTCCTTTTCAATGATTGCCTAAATTCATAAAGTATATTAACGGTCCGTTTTTGTGTTTCAAAACTCAAACTAGTCCCTCCTCTTAACATTGATATTGAGAAGCGATTTGGCTATTTTTCTATTTTTTTTAATAAAATAAAGTAAATAGGTATTAGGTATATATTATAAATAAAATATTATTAAATCTATATTTTGTAAGGGGAAGGCTAATGGCACATCTATCGTTTACTTATGGCACTCATATACATCTATGTGATCGGTACTTTTTTTGTTTTCTTTTTTGTAATTTTGTTTTTTTGTTGTCTTTTTTCTTTTTATACTAATTTTTTTAATTATCTTATTATAAATATATACTATTACAATTATTATTTTTTATTCTATAATAATTTAATATTAAAAAATATTATATATTTTCTTTTCTCTTT
>NC_037539.1:32576877-32578203 GCF_001531365.2 Cynara cardunculus var. scolymus
ATATATAGGATGTGTATATTAATATAAATAATAATAATAATAAAATATATTATATTAATAGAGTGATTGTGACATTTTATGTTTTTTAGTGATTTTTCAAGTTTCAATGCATTCACACCCTTATTAAGGGGGTGCCATTAGCACTCCCCCTCATTATTCAACACCCCCTATCAAGGGGGTGCCATTAGCATTTCCCTTCTTATTTTAGTCAATTTGTCTAAGATTCAAATTTCAGTTTTCTGGAATTGTTGAGTTTAGTCAGTTCGAACTTTTTAGTTTCAGATTTTTTTTTTAGTTTAGGTCTATAAGTTTGAGAGTGTCTTTATAGTTTTAAAATTCCAATGCAACCACAAAATTAGAAGAATATATATAGGAACGATCAAATGAAAACCACTCCAATTTGTAAAAACTGTAAAAACTACTCTCATCTGTCGTAATCTTATGAAATTTTTTCATTAAATTGTTTAATCTTATGAAATTGTTTTATATAATACTTTTTTTTTGATGAAATTGTTTCATATATGGTTATGAAATTGTTTCATATACTACTTAATGAAATTTTAATGAAACAGTTTCATGTATTTCTCTAAAATTAAAATAATGAAGATATAATATTCATGAATAACACCCTCCACAATAAAAATGGTTAATCAACCTCTCATAATTACAAAAAAAATGAACAAAATGAAAAACTATGATTGGTTGAATAAGGTTTTTACGGTGTTTACAAATTGAGTGGTTTTTATTTGAACGCTCCCCTATATATTGAACGCTAACTTTCCCACCAGGACCTACCCTCAACCATAATTTCTTTAAAATAAAGAACAAAAAATCAAAATCTCTAAAATAAATTATATTAAAATCTAACAGATTATCTATTTTAGAAATTTCATCATTAATTATATTATTTAAATATTCTATAATTTTATGATCAAAATACACTTTTAATTTTGTTTTACATAAAATAACATTAATTCAATCTCATTTATGAAATGAATAAAAAAACTCATTTCTTTGTTTTCTAGTGAAAGTTTTAGGCTATGTTTGACAAATTAGTTAATAACTGATGGTTGATAAGCTAACTAGTAGTTGATGAAAAAAATCATGTTTGACAAAAATTAGCTGATAAGATGTAAAATGAACAAAAAGAATATCTTAAAAAATTAGTAAATTAAAATATTTTAATAATATAATCAAAACAAGTTAAAATAATATAATATGTTAATGAAAAGAATTTTAAATTAATTATTAYATATATCATAAATTTTGGATTTGTAAAAACAAACTTTGGAAAAATCTGCATTACTTTATGATTTTAAACATCCA
>NC_037539.1:32578674-32623522 GCF_001531365.2 Cynara cardunculus var. scolymus
ATAAAATAAAAAACTTGTTGAAGTAAATAATTTTTTTTAAAATTCCAAATAACATTTTAATATGTTGTTTTCTCTTTTAGATATCATATCTTCATAATAACTAAAAAAACCCTATCCAGTTGGTTGATACACACTGCCATCCATCTTAGGAATTAGTGTGTACCAAGTATAAACAAATTATCAACTAGTTATAGTGTAATTTTTAAATGTTTTTCTGTATTGTTTACATAACTATCTTGATTTTAAATAATTTTTTCACAAACCACATTAATTTTATTTTATGTTAAAAAAATGATAAATTAAATTACAAAGAACACTTCTTGTATTTATTGCAAATAGGTGAATTAATTAATACAACCATGTTAACTTTCTCTTCTCAACACTCAATCATCTCATGACTCAAAACTACCAAAATACACCACCTCGATTTGATCGTTCCTTCCTCTCTCTCTATCTCCTTAAACTTTCTCTCTCTAGAGCTTGCCAGTAATGGCAGTGCATCAGTGGCAGTGCAAGGAAAGGGGGAGAGAGTTGTCATTGGGAAGGTAAAGACCTCCCTTTTGCACCAATTTTTCTTTCACAAGCTTCTCTACAGTCTACTAGTATCCACACCACCACTATGCCCTCTCTATAACCACTACAAACAAGATAAACATCACATTATCATTAAATTAGCAGGCAGTATCTCGCGTGCACTCTCTGAAATCTCTCTCTCTCTTAGAAACACGCTGTTGATGAACAAAGAAAAAGATAAGACACCCATTTTCCAAAGACCTAATCAGTCCTTTTTCCCTTTGGCTTTCATTGAGATCGTCATGTGAATACTTGGACTTATACTAGTACATAGGTGTTTCAGTAAAAAGAGCTGAAAAATACCCCTTTTGTAAGCTTAAAACTCGGGAGAAGCCCTCTCTCTCTCTCTCTCACACACCCCCACACCCCCACACCCAACCCACAAAGACAAATACAGACACCAAAGAACTCACTTCTCAATTATGCACGTATCTTTGCACAGGAACTTTTGAGGCACTTAGAGAGAGAAATGGATGGTCATGCTGGTGGTGGTGGTGGAGGTACATCATCTTTGATGGGGTTTGGAGAAAATAATAGCCTCAATCGAAGCAGTAATGGTGATAATAATAACAGCATTGGATCGCTGTGTCTTCCTCCTCCTGTTATATACAACAATACCCTGATTTTTTCCACTCAGGATCATCATCATCACCATAACAACTGTGGCACTTCAGCTTCTGCTATGATGCTTGAAGACAACAACAATAGCAACATCAACGATGGAGGCGGCTTAGGCTTCATCTCCTCATCATCGTCATGTTCTTCGTCTGTTAAAGCGAAGATCATGTCTCATCCTCATTACCCTCGTCTATTGTCAGCTTATCTCAATTGTCAAAAGGTATATATATCTTGAAAACCCTAATCCCTCTCTTCAGGCTTCTAGCTTCTTAGTATGAGATTAGTTGATTGTCTGTTCGTATACTCTTAGAAGAAAACCCAGAAGTCATTTTCTTCAAAGATTGCGTTTTAAGAAGAATTTGGGAGTTGAAACCAATTTGTTATCTTTTCCCTATATTTTTTGTCTTATTCATGTTCGTGTGACTGTTTCTTCTTTTGGTAGGTTATTAGAGACCCTCCTGAACGGAGAACATTTGTAATACAAACCCAGAAGTGGGTTTCTTAGATTTGTGTGTGTGCGTATGACATCAGTTGTTTTTCGTCATTTCTTCATTTGGTATGAAAGTATAATTTCTGGAATATAGAAAACCCTATTCATTCCTACTAAAATCTTCAAGCTTTTAGTAAGATTCAGGTAAGAGTTTTTAATGAAGGTTATAATGGCAAGTTCATTTTTTATGAAATATAACAGATAGGAGCACCACCTGAAGTAGTGGAACGACTAGAAGAAGCCTGCCGAGCATCGGTGATGATGGCTGGTCGTGCCAGCACCGGTGGTGGTGGTGGAGGTATGAACACAACCATTGTCGGACAAGATCCGGCTCTTGATCAGTTCATGGAAGCTTACTGTGAGATGCTCATTAAATATGAACAAGAACTCTCAAAACCCTTCAAGGAAGCCATGCTTTTTCTCTCAAGAATCGAGTCCCAGTTCAAGGCTATCTCTTTTTCCACCTCAGATTCTGGTGCACCTTCCATCTCTTTCTTCTGTGTACATATTTATATATGTGTGTGTGTGTGTGTTTGTTTGTTCTTTGATCTATTTTATTTTTATTATTATTACTCTTTTTATTTATATTAGAAAAAGGAAGACATTTTGTGTTCCAATGTCTTGGAGAAAAGTATTTATCGTCCTTAAATGTGCTGATTTGCATTTTAACTTCGTTGTTGCTTACATGGACTAGGGCTCAAGCAATCTCCCATCATCTTGGTTAGCTTTTCAGCACATACAGGGCAATGTAAAAATCAGACCTAAACCAACTGGTGAAAAACCGATTTACGACAATCCGCTGACCGGTAGTTGAGAAATCCACTTACGCCATGTTTGGCATCCATAAGCTCTGGCTTATATTTTGAATTTTATTTAAAAAACCAGGTATAATTAGTCATAAGCTACTTTTTTGAAGAACTATTTCAAGTAGCATTTTAACATGTCAAGAGTGTTTTTTTTTTCACTTTTTTCCAAGCATGCTCCTTCAATTTTTCCGGTTAGTTTTTCAACATGTCCCTTAGGTCAATTTACGTTGTTTTCTAGCTTCTCAGCTAGTTTTTACGAACATAGCCTTCAACCCAGTGACTAGTACTTCTATGGTAACATATTTTTTGTAATTATTTAGTAATATGTGTTATTTTTTTGTTGATAAATTAAAACATCAACTTTTGTAAACCACTGGTTTGTTTCGGACTCCTTTTGTGATTTCTCTTTAAAAATTTAAGACGCTAATTTTCCTCCGTGTTTTATTGGAGCTACTTAATCCGTTATGTGGTATTAGTTATCATATTATTATTTTATATGAAAACTTGATCACTGAATTTTAAAGTCATGGTTCAATAAATAGTCTTCTGTTCGTAGTTGAATGATATTAGAACTGTATATCTAACTTGTGACTTTTCTAGCACAGTCTGGGCTTATAAACACTGGGAAATTGCAAGTATTACCAATGGCCATGTCTGCTATTTAATTAATGCACCGTTCTTTATGGCAAAATCTTGAGTTAAATTTGCAAACATTCTTGATTCTGCTGTTGCAAATTTCCATCATACTGCTTCTGTTTGAAACATTTATTATGTGTATATGTGAACCGTATTCTAGACATTTAATTAATAGTATAAGACTTGTACTAAAAATATATATGTGCTGCAACAAGCATTGCAATATTCCTCTTTAGCCGCGTACTTTGATGTTACATTTTCCCTGATGAAATAGATTACAACTATACTAGGGTTTGATGTTGAACTTTCATCTAAAACTCGGTGTCAATACTCTTGTTAATTTATCTGAGTCATAAAACTGCTTTCTTTGAAACTTGTACTTCTGTGGTGATCTAATGGAAAAACAGCTTGTGGTGAGGGAGGCATGGATAGAAACGTTTCATCTGAAGAAGAGGTGGATGTCGACGTTAATAACAATATGGTTGATCCTCAAGCTGAAGACCGGGAACTGAAAGGTCAGTTACTCCGCAAGTACAGCGGGTATTTAGGAAGTCTGAAGCAGGAGTTCATGAAGAAGAGAAAGAAAGGGAAGTTGCCTAAAGAAGCTCGCCAACAGTTGCTTGACTGGTGGACCAGACATTACAAATGGCCATACCCTTCGGTAAAATAAGTTTCACTTCAATGCATGGGTTTTTCTTGATTAAAATTGCTAGAATTTCGTTGGACGTGCAGCTTGTGTTTTATTTCGATAAAGTTGCTTTCTACTAAATATCTCATGAGAATCATAGCAAAATATATGAAATGATCAATCAGAACTTTCATTGGTTTTTTCAATTGCATGATGTGGCTAAAAAGCTTTGTTGATCACATACTTGTATCCTCTCAATTACTTAATCGGTCCAATTGACGTGGGATCTGCTAAATCTTACTGGTCAATAGCTGATTAAAATCCCTCAGTTTTGTCTTCAGTATATTTGATTTGTATGATGATTGAAAGAAATGGATGCGGTTTGATACAATTGTGAGGATCAAGGAATGTGCTTGATAAATTTTTTCCTCTTGATATGAAAATCTGAAAGCAATGAAAGTTTGGTGTTCCATTTATCCATTTCATCTATTTTCCTGATAATTTTACATCGCCGGAGGAGTATATCATTTCATTTACGCCATTTACCTCGATTCTCATTTTGTGGACCTCATCTTTAGATAATATGAAGTAAAAAGGACTCTCACAAGCATGTTTTTGTTTCTCATGGTACATGGAAATGTTAAATGACTAAATATGAATAGAGCATCTTCTCATGTGGCACAAGCAGGTTCCCTTCCATAACATGTATTGAAAACATCATGCTGCTGCTTTTAGCATCCAAAATGACAATTATATATGGTTACCGCCTTGCTGGATAAAAAATCAAGCACAATATATATGGAGGAAAGTTCATTTAGGAACCATAAATATTTTGGAAACCGAGGAACAAATATTCATAATGAATATAAATAAACATGCATATTCATCATGAATTTTTGGATATTCATGTTCTTGAAATATTTAAGGTTCCAAAGTGAATGTGTCTATTGATGAATTCTTTGGCTTGACACCTTGTGCAAGTAAAGATTCAGATAGAGAAGTGGATGAATACTTGAAAACGCATAAAAATCTCATTTATAACCCTTCTCTAGCGACTTCGGCATCATAACCAAGGGTTTCCATATGCTTAGATTTCTTTATTTTTTGATTTCTTTCGGGGCAATGCTGAGTCTGATGAATTCTAAGAGGATAGTCAAGTTTAGGGTTTTTGTTTCTAATGATATCTGAACGTATTCACAGGAAGCTCAGAAGTTGGCACTAGCTGAATCCACAGGGCTAGATCAGAAGCAGATAAACAACTGGTTCATAAACCAGAGGAAGCGACACTGGAAGCCATCTGAAGATATGCAGTTTGTGGTAATGGATGCTGCTCATCCTCACTATTTCATGGACAATATCTTTGGGAACCCATATCCCATGGACGTATCTCTTCTCTAAATATATATATATATATATATATATATATATATATATATATAAAATAAAAACTACTAGCGTATATAAGATCATCTGAAACTGATGGCAAGGAGTTAATGCTTGCATGCTAGTGTGTGCATGTTGCTGTTAACGATTTCATTAGCTTAATTGTTATCTAGAAGTCATATAAGGATTCTATATATGTTTAAGGAGTGCAGATGCAGACAGTATTAGTAGTAAGCTACTATATATATATATATATATATATATATATATATATGTATCTCTCTCTTTGATTAATATGTTGAGTTTTTTATTTTTCATAAAAGTAGCCATCCTTGTGCCTTGGGACTTGTGAATATGTTAGTTTTTTGAAGATGCATGGTCTCACGTACGTTGGTTACTATTGCTAGAAGTAGGTAGAACAACAGACGGTTATGGTGGGCCACCAATGGTGGCTATGTAGCTACAAGGAATGATGGTGGTAGAAGCACCAACTTGGCTAGGGTGCATCGATGGTGGTCAGAGTTGCAGCTTAACAAAACGTAGTGTTCGTCCATGGTGGTCGTAGGAACTGGTCTTGAAGGTTATAAAATTAAAGTTACTAAAATAAAATATAAAAAGCTAACAAAATTAATAATTATGTGTTCTGATAATTAATTAACAATTTTGTATTTTCATTTTATTTTATATAGAATGAATTACATTAATCCATCTATCTTGAAACCTCCCATTATTTCAATTTAATTTCACCACTAGTCCCTAGCCTTCGATATCCGTTAAGTGCTCTCATTTGCTAGTCATATGAGGGGTGTTCTGGTTTTTCTACAAATTTTTTATAAACTAATTTTAATGTACAAGTATCAATAGCTTAAGTACAAGTTGCAAAACATCTTTTCTCAATTACCCCCACCTTCCACAACATCCCGCCCCCAATCCGCCAACCCTACCGTACACCCCCTCCCTCCCATTGAGAACCGCTGCCGCCACCCCTACCCCCACCATCTACCTCAAGATCGGGAATAAATCAAGGTTACAGTGACGGGACCCCAAATCGAAGCACGGAAAAGAAGATCGGACCAAGACCATAAAGAGGGAGGGTGTGGTTAATTAGGTTTATTTTGTTCTTTTAATGTTGTTTTTCAACTTTTTGCAAGTTTATATTAAAATTTTAAAGATCCTTGCAAAATGACTAAAAAACCGCATGTGAGGGAATTTAACGGAAATTAGGGTTAGAAACGATCCATGCAAGCAAATTGAAACGATGAAGATCTGGTAAGAAACAAGAACAATAGTGACGATTGGTAGAGTTTCAATATATTTGAGAACGATTTATGCAAATCACTCTTAATTAGATATATTACATAATATATATTTTAATAATCTACCAAAAACAAAATACTGAAAAACATGTTACTTTAAGAATGTGCATTTTTGTTGAAGAACCAAGTTTTAATAAGATGGTGAAGAAACTCAATTAAGAAGGAAGCATGGGTGCATGTCTATAGTTGGTTCTCATCCTTGACATGAAGTGAAAGCTTGACAAGACCATCCTTCTTAAACAGTCTCTCTCTCTCTCTCTCTCTCTCTCTCTCTCTTATTTGTTTTACTTTAGGTTTTTTTCTTGATTATTTAGAGCATCTCCTTAATGACTTATTGAAATGTAAAAGGTTTTTGAACAAAGTTATTTTACTTATTAAAGAATTTTTAATCAAAAGCTTAGATCATCTTTAAAAAAAAACCCTCTATTTCCTCTCTAAAACATCTCTCTCTTTTACTCTCTATAATAAAGAAATGAATAGTAACTTTTTGAATATAGAGAGACACTATTCATAATCTCTTTTTTTTTTCTTCTAAGCTTTTGATGATTACAAAACGGTCCTTCAATGTTTAAGATTATTGTATTTTTATTTTATTTGTTGTCTAATACCCATTTTGATAAATAAGAATTATATTTATCTTTAAGTTCTAAATTCAATTCAAGGATAAAGAAGCTCACTTTATACTTCGAAATGCGTTAGTTGATCATTTATGGAAAAAATGTGCTAATTCCGACTAAGTACTTATGTATTTTAATTTTATATGTGTGGTCAAAACGTAACATTTTTATTTAATGAATTTGGTTTTTGATATTTTAATTCAAAATTAAATATGAATTATAACATCGTTAAAATAACATATAAAGTTAATAAATATAAGGTTATTGTGAAAATAAAAAATATAAAGATATAGTTTATAAAATTAATAAATATAAGCTTATTATTGAAAATATATATAATCAAAATAGAAGAGAATATACTTGAAATTTTCTCTTTTAGAGTAGAAAATAGAGTAATATATTGAATAATGCATAATTTATTTTTTACTCTATAATCTTTATATATGTTAAAAAAGAAACCACTATGTATGATGTAGTTTTTTCTAAAAGCTAAGAGCTCCTTTATCTTTTATCTCATATTTTTTATTTTTTGAAATATTAATCAAGTTAAAGACTATTATGCCCCTGTAGGAAAATTGAATGTTTCATGATAAATGATATTTTTTGGTAATTTTGCATTTAACTTAAGTTTAACCTCCCAAACTATTCAACTTGTTGATAGGCATTCAACTTAAGCTCAACCTCCTAAACTATTCAACTTTTTTGATAAACATTCATTTTATTCTTTATTGCAATTGATTTACCTTCTCCATCTCTTTATTTCTCAATCTTTTCATCTCTATTTAATTTCGGCATAAATTGTTATCAAGAAACAATTGATTATGTTCTTGAAAACATTCTCACATGCACCCAAGTTCCAGCCAGGACTACTTCATAAAGGAAGATTAGTATTGTGAAGTTTTGACGAGAATGGTAATTTTATATTTTATGTCCTTTTCTCTCGGTTGCTTTAATTTTGACCTCTCCTTCTCTTTATTTCTCAATCTCTTCATCTTCATTTAGTTTTGGTATTCAAGAAACAATCGATTATGTTTTTGAAAACATTCATACGCACCCAAGTTCGACCTGGACTACTTCATTACGGAAGATTACTACAGTGAAATTTTGCTGAGAATGATAATTTATAGGGCAAAATGCACAAAATAACAATCTACTTTCATAAATTTCTTTATTATAGCATTGTACTTTCAGTTTTTCTTATTACAACAATGTACTTTCAAACTATTTTTTATTAGGACATTGTACTTTGAAAATTTTACTCATTATAGCATTAGGTAACCTTTTGTTTTAAATTTACCCATTATACTAGGTTTCCATGCCACCTCATTGTCCATATAGGCTGTCCACATGTACTATAGTGATGTGACTTTCTTATTACATTATTGTACTTTCAAAATTATTTTATTATAGCATCTACTGGTTCTTATTAAACACTGTATTTTTAATTTTAATATTTTATTTTACATGTTATTTAATAAATGTATTAAATGAATTAAAAAAATTCTAAATTATTCATTAATATACCAATATCTATAAAACTAGTAGAACATAACTTATCTCGCTAACATTTTTAAAATATGTGTTTTTTGAAAAAAGGAAAATAAGAATTATTTATTTTTTTTACCAAAAAATGTTATCTTTTAAATAATATATTATATTTATTCAAAAACTTTTTACTTGACGTATAAATATATTAAATTAATTAGACTTTTTTGAATTATTTATTAATATAACAATATTAAAAAAATGTAGATACCAATTTATTTCGTTAATATTTTAAAAAGAACTTTAAAAGATATGTATTTATTTGAACAACATAAAATAGGAAAAGTTACCTTTTTTTACAAATAAAATATATCTCGAAAATGGTGATTCATATTTATTTAATAAATATTTTACTCCAAAAATATTTAATTTGAATGCAACTTAATAAGAAAAAGTAAAAAAAATTAAATGTTTTTTAGATCATAGCAATAAAAAATGAAAATCACTAATAATAATTTGAAATAAAATTTTATTTTAATTTTAGTTAAGTCATCAARATGATGTGWCATCCACATCACCTCATTAAARYCACACAAGCAAAAAAGTCAAAGGGTTAACCGGTTTAAAATGTAACAGGTTACTCATTGCTATTATGGGTAGATTTTTTAAAGTACAATGCCTTAATAAAAAATAATTTGAAAGTACATTGCTGTAATAAAGAAAAACAAAAGTAGAATGCTATAATAAGAAATTTTATGAAAGTAAGTTGTTATTTCATGCATTTAACCCTAATTTATATCTTTTTATCCTTTTCTCTCGGTTGTTATAATTTTTGGTCCTCATATTCTTTCCTACACACGAATACAAACACTTTGTTTAAATGTTCGAGTGCTTTTTTGGTTTGAACTCACATTAACAACATTCTCTATCCTAAAGAGGATAAAGATAAAAAAAATCTCCTTTATGTTTTCCGCAACTGTGTTCATTAGGTGAAGTTTCTTTTTTACTCTGCTATATTATCATGTACCTACCTATGCAAATTGTAATTTTTTTCTGTCTTAAATTTTGTATTTTTGTAATTTAAAATAAATTATTTGTAATCCAAAGTGGGTTTATTAAGTTTTGCAAAAGTGTTAATCAAGTGTTGACAAAGGTTTCACGAAATAGTTCACTTTCCAAGCTCAAACAGTTTTTTTACAACATTCTCATTCAGGAACATGGTCGTAAAAGTATTGCCAAAAAAATTAATATTGACTTTTGTGAAAAATGTTAAACTAAGAAAATACAAAGTAAATAAAAATAAAAGTTTTTAATTATATTAAATAATGTGTAAATAATAGTTATTATAAATAAAAATAGAAAATGAAAGAATTAATCATTTAGTGAGGACTTTTCAATTTAAACTAAATAAAATAATGAAAAATTAGGTGAATCATTTTATTTTTATAGCTGAAGACTTAAAATACATTGCTATCATATCATTTAACTTTTTTAATTTAAAAGGAGCTTGATGTTGTACAAAATGTATTTGCGTGTTTGCATTATATACATATATGTTATATATGGCTATGATTAAGTTGAGTTCCTACTTTAAACAAGTTTGAGTTTCAAAGAAAGACATTTATCCCTATTTGTCACAACTTCATTAACATTTATAATGAAAACAGTATTGTCTATTCTAGGATTTGTGTTTTTTCGAATTTCAAGAATTGGGTTATTTGTTTGATAAATTATAAATTTACGTTTTTTTAATATGGTGAATCATGAACTAAGTTTGTTCCATTTTATGAACTACGAAAAGTTTTTTCTTATAGATTTTGTGTTTTGAGTTGCACCATGAATTGAGATTTGTTATTTTTTTTATCAATGATGAGTTGGATGCTTTTTATTTGTTTGTCAGGATTACTAAAAGAAAATTTTGCATAGCAGAGTTTTGATGGTCGGAGTATTGAAGTCAATTGGTGATATGGTGCCTCAAAAGCTCTTTAACATCAAGAAATTGCAAATATGTTGACTTTCTTTTTCTCAAAGTGATATGACCTGATTGTTTTTCATCTTAGAGTTTAACTACATCTTTGGAGAAGGGTTCTTTCAATTCTCTCTTTGGGTTTAATTATTTCGTTTTAAAGCCCAATAAAACTTGATGTATTATCATTGTCGTTAAGTTTGTGTAGTTGTCCTTTTGTTTATGTTTTAGTGCATCTCTTTGTTTTTGATCTTATCTTCCAAATAATAGGTGTAATTAAGGGAACATGAGTGAATGTGTAAGTATTGGTGGCGGTTTTCATTGTTTAATTAATTTTTAATTACTGGCTCAATTGGTGATATAGAGGCCGGCTAATAAAAATTTACAATTTTACGTATGCATGATTGGATTTAAAAAAAGTAAACCAATATACTTTTAGAGAATTTCTCAATGTCAAACTATGTTTTTGGAAGACATGTATTTTGCTTGAGGATGCCTAATTTTCTTTTGTAATTGTTGTTTTTTGATTGAAATAAAAGAGTCTTAGGGGAGTATATCCTATTATCCAGAACAAAACTCTTTTTGAAACATTATTTTATTTAATATAATAAATAAAAGAATGTATAAGATGCCAGTTTGATATTAAGACAAATTATTTTTCATAAATGAAAATTTACTTTGTGTTTGTATATGACCTTTCAACCACAAAATTCACATTATGATGAAGATTATATTGACGGTCGAGTGTCTATCCATGAATAAAAAACCTAATAGTTTTCATATTAAAAAATCTAAAAATATAAATAATTTATATGTAAAATATTTTAAGTACATTCATTGTTTTATATCATATTTTATTAATTAACTAACAAATTATGTTTCTTGACAAGAAAAACGTTACTGCACAATGTGCGGTGTATTATATATTAAAGGAGAAATCATTAGTGTTTGAGGTAACATCTTCTAATTCATTTTTCTCCTTCGTTATCTCAATATCCACTATTATATTTTTTTTTTCTTTTTTATCAATTTATGTTTTCTTTTGTTAAATATTTGTGTTCGACTCCAAACCATTCATCTCCTTCTACATTAATTCAAATGACATACAACCAAACCATTCATCTTTTCGAATCAATCATTTATTTATATATATAAAAACAACCACCACAAAGAATGAGATGAAAACTTCTAAATGTGAGATCGTTGCTTTCTTCTTTCTCAATTTATGCACTACAATAAAAAGAGGTTTATAGGACACTTTTTTGGGACACTTTTCTAAAACCGTCATTTAAAAAGGCTAATACGACACATTAGTTTATGAATCCTATTTGATTTAATCTTATATGATTCTTAATTTTGATGTCTTATTAACTTATCTTGACGTCCTATCAGGTAATCTAATACGACACTTTTGAATGTCATATTATTTTATGGTCTAATAGGACACTTTTAAGTGTCGTATTATTTTAAAGATTAATAGGACAATATAAAGTTTAATATTATTGTAAATGCTAATATGATACTTTAAATTATCTTATTGTTTTTAAAAGCTAATACAACATTTTTGGTTGTCGTATTAGAGATTAAGAGCTAATAAGACACTTTTAAGTGTCCATTAAAATTTGAAATAATAATATCATAATTATATATAAACAACTGGGCCTTAAGTGTCCAATTAATTTTGAATAAGAAAAAAAGCCTTGTTTCACRTTGAAAGCCCAAAACCTCAAGTTTTGAATTTTGGGCTAACAACCTCAAGTTGTTAAATTATGAATTAAGGCCCAGTTGTTTCACGYTGAAARCCCAAAACCTCAAGGGAAAAGCCTTGTGTCTCGCCGGTTGCCATCATCGAGTCCTCTGCCTCCTTTGCCATCATCCATCCGTGATGATCGTGAAAAGCGTTATTGGATAATCAAGATGAATCTTTCAGATCATTTACCAACGGATCACATTCAATGCCTCACACTCCAATAAGAATTAGGTACAGAGATCAAACCTTTATCTGCCTCAATGCTACATCGATTAAGAGAGTATGATGAACTCGCAATTTTAATCTACAGGTTCACATTGTGAACTCATACTGTTACAAAATAATTGTCTCTTCTTGTTGAATTAACTAATTTCTAGTACGAACTATGGCAGGAGAATTCCAGAAACTTACAATGTTATGATGCWATTTTGCTTTTGTTACGATCCAAGTTAGATTAGATGATCGATCGACTGGAGAATTAATCTCACTTACAAATACGGTGAGTGCGTTTTCTTCATACATTAGGCGTTAATCTGTGTTTATTTTTTGTTAGGATTTCTTGATTTGACAACAAGAACTACTTCTATTCCTGTTTTTCGATTTTGTTTCGATGTATTATGATCTGGTTTTCTGTTMAGTAATTCCACTTTAACCCAAGTTTTGATGTCATTTTTTTGAATCTYGTGGGCAGTCTCTATGATCATGTTTTCAACTGAGCATTCGGTGGATTTTCTGTATCGTAAAGCTATTCAAAGAAACTAGGAAGATTGTTCGATCACACAACAACTTGGCGTTACATGTTTAGCTGGATAYGCTGCTGGATCTGTTGGGAGCATTATCTCGAACCCTACAGACAATATCGTTCMTTCTCTCAATAACAAAAAGGTTGGTAGTCTAAAGCTGGTAAATCYTTTTTCTTTTATTTCTTCGATTATTTTTTTATAGTATCGTAAGTTAGTTGTTACTAGAACTGTAAGCAGGTTGTGAAGAAAATTGGATTGCGGAATCTATTTGCAAGAAGTCTTCCTATTAGGATCATGCTCATGGGGCCTGTTGTGACTTTACAGTGGCTATTCTATGACACCATCAAGGTGTTAAGTGGCCTGTAAGTGCAAACTTACCTACAACATTCAACATGAAATCGCTTTGTGATTAGATTATAAACTAATTCGATTTTGAAATGTAAATTCTTGTAGACCGACAAGTGGGCACATTCGCTCTGAAGTAGAAGATACTGGGGCCAAGATTCAAGTAAACACTTGAGTTCATGTTCACAAACAAAACATGTTACAGGTTATTTCTGCAAAACCCATCCTACTATTGGAGTCCAAGAACCATTCACTTTTCTTAGTTTTCAAGTCCTAGGGGAACATGTTTTGTCCTCAGTTTTATGCTTCATTTCTTGAGGATATATCGAGCAGCTAGTTTATAATCATGCCATGGCTTCTCGAAAGTAGTTAAAACAAACATTTGTCTTTGCAAACCTCGTTGAGTAAACTTTGAAGCTCCAAGCTTGAAACTTTAAGATCAGAGTAAGGAGTGATACATTATTTTTATATTACTCTGCTTTATGATGCGTAAATAGGAAAATATTGCAATGATCTACAKCCCTCGACTTGAACGAACCATCATCGAGTCCTCTACAGCCCTCACTGTTTKCCATCATCRAGTCCTCTACACTCYTCTGCACGCTGAGAATCTCAAACTTAAAGCCCTCACTGTTTGCGATATGTCGTTGAAAAACTGACATTTTAAACTTTCTGTCCAGCTTTCATGTGTCAACTTCATCACTATTTTTGACTATCAARCAGATTCATTGAGACAAAACACAAAACATAAACATTGAACTCCAGCCTCTTAGCTTTTCATCAATCTCTGATTCATCCATTTTGGATGAGAATTGAGTGAGTTGTGCATGTTTTCTCACAGCTATGCAAAACAGTCGTTAAACAAACATTTGTCTTTGCAAACCTCGTTCACTAAACTTTGAAGCTCAGAGCTTGAAACTTTAAGATCAAATTAAGGAGTGACATATAATATATCAAAATCGTAGCTTGAATCTATGAAGAACAGTTGAGAGAACACCATTCTGAAATTAGGAAGAAAGGAGTAAAGTACATAGCTTCTGTCCAGCACCCATCTATAGACTTTGACACATAATAAGTCTTATTTGCACATTGAATTTGAGAAAACTCAAAATCTCAAAGATGTAGATATATGTTTTATCTTTCAAATGCAACTAGAATCATGAATTTTGGAGCTTCGAGATGAAAGTTGTGCGCAAAAAGCTACAGCAGAGCAAAGCTGACAGCAAGCTTTTAAAAAATCGGTTGATTTATTTTAGAGATTTTAACTTTTCGTTATCTAGTTTGGAGTATATATAAAGAATTTGTTGGAGATGCTCTGATTAACTAGTCATGTTTGATCAACTAAATGATAATGTAAACYAACCTAMAAAACTCTAAATAGAACATATGTTGGATTTAAAGATGGTCCCTAACATTTCTGTTCCGGAGATATATAGGAGGTTGTTGCCATGGTTACTGAAACATTATAGTGGATGTGATGATATTTTTCTGCATTTGACATTTCTGAGCATAGGGCTCTCGACACTGGGTGAAACTTGGCAAGTGTCTTGGCGGGGCAACCTGAATGTGTTGCAGCCATGGTGATTTCTGATCCCCTTTGTCTGAACTCAGATCTGCAGATCTGAGCCTCATCCAATTTCATTGTTCCTCCAAAAGTGGATTGAAAGGATGCATTTCGGTTTGTAATGTAAACAACTCCACACTCAGATAACATGAGGCATTTTCAGAGGGGATGAAGATGATGGTTCCTAAGGGTGGTTGCCCCTCTCTGATCGTACCAAATTCTAATTTTGACTTCATTTGGTCAAACATCATTCTTTCTTTTTAAAACAAGTGTTACACTATTTTGTTGGCGTACTTGTAAAATTCTTGAGAGTTGGTGACTTTCAATCACATTTTTTATGCTAGTCTAATGGAGCTTGAGTCTCGAAAATTATAGCTGGAAAATTTGGACTTCTGTCAAGAGACCGAGTTTCTGCCAATGGAAAGACCAAAGAAGAAAAAGCTTGAACAAGCCTTCGATTCGAGTGGATCAACATTTCGGTTGTGAYAGAAGATAGGGTCTTGGTGCCTTTAAGGTATGCATGCAAACTCCTCCTTTCTGTTCCATTCCATTCCTAAGGTAAAGTAGTTCCTTAGCTAGTTAAACACTTTCGCAGTTGATCGCTGGACGTTCTTTTTCATTATGATTCATTTCTCTTTGATCCAACTTAGGGAATATGGAGTTGATGGGGTCAAGTTTAATCATTTATCTTACAAGATTATTATGGAACTTAATAAAATCTTTTAATCTTGTTCTTCAATCACGTTTTTGTAGGTTGGGGATGTTGTTTATCATAAAGAAGGGAAAGTTTGGTTAGAACATATGGATTGTTTATTACAATTGCAGATGCTATTGGAGCAACAATCGCATAGCCTTGTCCTTTCCCTTTGGTATGTTAAATCTTTTAACACTTGTGAGTTTTAGCAAGTGCAGAATTTTTTTATTACATAACTTCAAGATCATATATCTGTTTTTTAATTGTAGATTGTGCATGACGAAGATTGATATCTCTCGTTTGTATGACACAATAAGATTTTTTGTATTTGCGTAATTATTGTTCAGTACTTAGTTTTGTCATGATACAACTTTGTAGTGGATACATAGCTTGGTAGTTGGTACTCATATAAGTACTTGTACCTCTTTGAATTTTGTTTTATCAAATCAATTCGTAAAACTTTCATATATGCTTCTAAATATAATATTACAGAAGGATTTTATAATTGGATGATGCGTCTCGCATTATAGTCATTTAGGACGCTTTTAGTGTTAATTATTATAGCCTATTAGGACACTTTTTTAGTATTACTTAGTTCATCTTATAGGACACTAAAATTTGTTTCATAATTATGTAACTTATTAAGACACATATTTTGGTACTATAGAATTGTTTTAGCGACATTGAATTTCGTCCTATAAAAGCATTTTTTGGGACGCCCATATTTGTTTCTAAATGTAAACATTTTATGACAATATAAAGTGTCCTATATTATAGTCTATTAGGACACTTTTTAGTGTTATTTAAACCATTTTATAGGACTATGGATTTTGTATCATAATCCTAGAGTTTTTTAGGACACTCAAATTCATCCTATTAACCTAATACAACACCTTTAGATGAAACACATACATTTTTTGTCCTATAAACTTAAAAGTCCTATTAACTACCTTATTAGGACACTAATGAGTGTCCTATAAAGCCCTTTTTGTTGTAGTGATGGTATTTTCTTCTTCTTTTTTTCACTTCATTCTATGCTATTTACCGGTATTTATTTATAATTTTATATATCCTTTTAAATGTTCAAATGTATTTACTTTTTATATCCTTATTTTGATTTATTTTTAATGTAAATTAAGATATTAATTACTATACTTTTCGTTTTCTTGCAATTTTAATTTCATGTTAGTTTTTTATAAATAAAATTAGAATCAACCTATTCATCCTTATCCTACCTATTCATCTTCATCTTTCACATCCTTTCAAATTCTATCTTTTATTATATGTCTCTAAATTTATTTTCTTTCTCTTTGGTTTTTCTTCTATTTTACTTTTGATATTCATCATAGTTTTTTTTTTTTCACTTCTCCTATAACTTTATGTATGTTTTTATCGTTATTTAGATTGCGTTATAGTTTTTATGCATTATGTCATGAAGATTTGAAGAAGTCTTCAAGTTTGGTATTTGATTTTTTGGTTGCAATATAAGGTAATAATTATAATTATATATATATATATATATATATATTTGTTTCATGATTATGATTGCATTATAATTTTATTTATGTTCGTATCATGATTTTGTTTGCGTTATAACTCTTATGTATTAGGTGAAGATTTGAAGTGTTCAAGTTCCCTATGTAAGTTTTACTTATGTTGAGCGGTTATTGGTTTGTAGGTTCTCAAATTCTTTAACTTTTATGTATTAAGTTTTGATGATTTGAAGTTTTCAAGTTTGGGTTGTGAGAGTTTGTGATTATGATCTAAGGTAAGGACTTTATGTAAGTTTGTTTTGTAATTTAGAGTGTATTAGAATGTTATGTATGTTTGTATCATGATTTTGATTGCATTATATTTTTAAGTATATTCTTATCCTACGTTTAATCGTATAATAATTTTATGGATGTTCATGTTTTTTTTTGTTAAATATTTGCATTCAACTCCAAACCATTCATCTCATTCTACATTAATTCAAATGACATAACTTTAAACCATTCATATTTTCCAATCAATCATTTATTTATGCAATCAATCATTTCCAATCACTTCTCCCATAATTTTATGTGTGTTTGTATCGTTATTTAGATTGCATTATAATTTTTATGCATTATGTCATGAAGATTTGAAGAAGTTTTCAAGTTCAGTATTTGATTTTTTTGTTGCAATATAAGGTAATAATTTTATATATATTTGTTTCATGATTTTGATTGCATTATAATTTTATATATGATTGTATCGTAATTTTATTTACATTATAACTCTTATGTATTAGGTGAAGATTTGAAGCGTTCAATTTTCCTATGTAATTTGTTACTTATGTTGAGTGTTTTTTGGTTTGCAGGTTCTCGAATTCTTTAACTTTTATGTATTAGGTCTTGAAGATTTGAAGTTTTCAAGTTTGGCTTGTGAGAGTTTATAATTATGATCTAAGGTAAGGATTCTATGTAAGTTTGTTTTGTAATTTATAGTGTATTAGAATGTTATGTCTGTTTGTATCATGATTTTGATTGCATTATATTTTTAAGTATGTTCTTATCCTAAGTTTAGTCGTATGATAATTTTATGTATGTTCGTGTTTAATTTTATCTATTGGGTTATAAAGATTTGAAGTTTTCAAGTTTGTTGTGATTTTTTTACTTATCTTATGGTTGATCCATTCACTATTGTGTTTTTAAAGTCAATGTGTGTGTTGAGGATGAAAAAAATGGTACATGTGCACCATCTTTTTTGGTGCTTATACATCGTAATCATCATCACACAAAACAAAGTTTTTTGTCTTCAAAACTAAGACAATAATATTTTATGTGTCTATGATGAATCCAATTTAAATTTTAGTTGTTCGGTCTTTGGCCAACCATGATTAGTATTGCTTACAACAATCAGTAAGCCTATAATATAACGAAAGTTATTGCTTATATACCTTGTATTGTTTGATTTCTCAAGATTAGAGAATATTATTTTATTCAACAATTAATAAAATACTCTTATTTTATTTCGTATTTTTAACTGTATTATAAATTTGGTTATATCATTTTTTTTTATTGTGATTGCACATCTAATTATTCAGATAACTATATGTACATGAATTTATTTAAGAAAATCTGAAAAATAAATGTTACAAGCTAAATTAAAAAAAGATTACTTTTGCATACACCTACGATAGTGCTCAATATTAAGCATACAATACTTGCGAGTTGCGGCTAACAATTTTTATACAAATTGAACTTCAATATCAGATCATTGTTTTGCAACCGAAAAATATAAAATGTATAAAGTTCTTTCGTTACAAAAAACAATATCAATGAAAAAAAATTGCATCAAAAACACCCCAATGCAATCATCGTCTTATATTACAATTTATTATGAAGTTACGTTTCACCTTAATTTGATCACATATATTCTAACAAAACAAATTTCATCACTGTGGAACACTTGGTGTGTGGAGTAAGAACCAATTGGTTGTTTAATGAGAAGTTTTCTATAATATTTATCTTTATTCTTCTTTTTTATTTATTTATTTTTAATATACAATCAACACATTAATCGTTAAACCTTTCATTTTTCTACTTTTTTAACTTCATTTTATTTTTTTATAAATGAAATTTGAATCCACAAATACATAAAACTACATATATTTTATTTATATCAATAAATGTATATTTTTAATTATATGACAATTAAAAAAATAAATCATCAAAATCAATCAACATATATCAAAATATATTAAAATTTCTCAATCAATCAATATATCAATATATATATTTAAAATATATTAAAATAAGACCAAGAGGTGATTCAATAAAAAAATTCAATTATATTTACCTTTTTTTAAATGAGATTAGAATCCACAAATATATAAAATACATGTACTTTTATTTACTTTAATACATATATAAAGGAAGGTTCAAACGAGAATGCTAAGTCGCTAACTATTTAAGAAAACAAGAAAATGTCGTTAATGTACAAAATTACAAATAATTTTACATTAAATGGAAGCGGACGACTTTTGAAGTCACTTAAGTTGCAGGGTAAAGTCGTTCAAATCATTTATGATTTGCTACGTGAATCATATATGATTTTGTACATTTTTAATAATGCAATTATATGATGAAATTAACTGAAGAAGTTTAAAGGTCTTCACTAATTTATTAAGGTGCAACATGTGTTGGCTATTTCCATCTTACATATAAAAGAATGTCATCATTGTTGACATCAATTGCAACCGTCGATATTTATAATTCTTGAGATACAAGACACTGACATTTTTCTCTCCACTAAGTAATTGTTCTGCTTCCTGAGTTTATTTATGTATAATACAAATATCTTTTGGGTTTTCGTTAATTTACTTGTTTTATATGTGTTAAAACAATATATTTTAGGTTATTTTTTTGATATTCTTGATAGTTTTTTTTTCTTTTGTCAAAATTTTTATGAGTTATCTTTTGGTTGCGCAAGCGTTCATTGTTCAATTTATTGTCAATCAAAACAACCTTACATATTCCTTTTTACAATAAAGCAAGAAAACGAAAAGTTGAAGTTAGATTTCTGCAATGCCTTAGATTTGACTCACGTCTATTTTAAGCTTTCCGATATGGTCCTTTTATGCTTCTTTTTTAATTGATTTTTTTTACTTCAATGTAAGTTGAAATATTTGAAGGAGACATATCCTTATGTGAAGTATTTTTTATTCTTGAGTTGTGTTGGTGCTTAATATTTTTTATTCTTGAGCTGTGTTAGATTCCTTAATATTCTTGTCGTTATTATTACTCATTTTATTTAATTTTACAACTTTATTCCTAAACAGATCTCTCTACCAATATATATATATATATATATATATATATATATATTAAAATTTAATGGCAGGAAACCTAATGGTCATCAAACCGACGGTCATTAACTTATCGTTTCATATTCCGTGAAACCGACGATGATTAATCTTGGCTTATCGTTTCATATTCCGTGAAACCGCCGATGACTTAGTATAAAATGGAAGTTTGTAGCTTTATGTGAATTTTGGGGTCAAGAAGGAGAACTATTGTGAGAAAAGGCGACGGTGTTGTACATCACATATAGTTCGACGCCGATCGAGAGATGCTAGCCTCTTCAGAGAACGGTTTGGACTACGACTTGTACAGTGAGTTACACTTGGTTTATTTTTAAAATGGTTGCATGCCTTATTATTCACAAGTTATTTGTAGTTTCTCGAGATTTTTGATATGATATATATGCGTGAAAAGTTCGATATTTTTAAAATATGTGTTTTGAGTACTTGCGTGTCAATGGAGATGTACTATGGTATGATTTTGTAAAGACGAGCATGCTTTGTGAGCTTGTCTAAACCGTAAGTGCGGACATGCTGTGAGTACGCCAGGTGATGCTGTGTGAGGTAGACATCTCTCATGACGCCGTTGCTTTGTGATGTAGACACGCACTATAATATCTTTATTTTGTGAAAAGTATTATTCTCATCAAGGCATGCTAATTTATGAATCTTCGTGAAAATTGTTTATTATAAAAGTTGTTCTTCATGCATGAAAACCGTGGATTCACTGGGCCTAAAGCTCACCAAAACTCTTTTAATTTTTTTTTACCCAGGCGGCAATAAAGAGAGATAAGGATTAATTTCAAAGAAGGATATGTGCAGATCAAGACATTGTTATATAGAGCAAAATTATGTCCTCAAGATTGTAATTTAGATGGTGATATAATTTGTAAGATTAGAAATTTTATTTTCGCTGCAATGTAAATGTTTGATCTTGGGATTCTAGTTTTGATATATTTCAGTATTCGAAAATTTTGGGATGTTACAGTAAGTGCTTATCTGGGTAAGAGTCTTCATCCTTACTTACCAGATAAGACTCTCCATCTTTTTTATCACTCTTACGCGGTGAGATTCTTGGCCATTCTCATGTTCATCCGATGATGAAATTTATCGTTAAACACTTACCAAAGTAAGTGTTTAGTAAACGCCCCTAAGTTTTCATTTTACCCCCTTAAATTCACTTTATACTTTCTTTTAATATACTTTTCATTTTAAGCCTTAATACATTTCTATTAATTACTCTAATTAATTAAATATCCATAATAAAATCAAATATATTTTATGACAAAATATATTATTAATTAACTCTCGTCAAGACGATCAAAAAGACACAAATATCGAGTACCTAAAAAATATAAAAAAATATATACAAATTGATTTTTTTTGTGCCCTCGTCATTATACTTATATATCTGTGAGTTTTATTGTTTACTATTTTTAAATACAAACTCCTTTTTGAATGCGGGACCTTTATGAAACATTTTAAATAGATGAGGATGGATTGTAATGTAATTGATGAAAAGATTTTTGTATCGGAAAAGATTTGTAAATATAATATATACTATATTATAAAGTATTTGACAAAAACTCTTAAAAACCATTTGTACGCATAAGGTACTGTATATTGATGCATATTACTTAAAATTCAAGATTACAAGTAATTATGCATAAGTACAACTTATTAAAGCTCCATGTTTGAATTCGTGTAACTAACTGCAGATAAACGTAATCAAATAGAAGATAAATATCTCATTTTAAAAGATAAAAAATGTAAAATATAATTAGGATAATTATCGAGTTCTAACAAAATAATTAATTATTATCTTTATAAGAAAATTATATTATCAAACAAAATATAAATAACTTTGTTATTGAACCTAAATTAAATTATAATAAAAAAATTGAATTAAAAAATTACATAAAAATAGAAATTTTAAATAGTTAATTTGATATTAATATCAATATATTTTTGTTAAATTTTTATGATATCTTCAAATTTATATTTTATTCAAAAATAAAAACATTATTGTTTTTTTAGACCATACTATAACATCGACTGAGATAAAAAATAACATGAAATATTAAAATCAAAATGTATCTCACTACATTGCACGAGTATCCTTCTAGTTTGATATAACACAGTTAAATAATTACAATACGGATTTAGTCAACAATTTTTGGACGACAGCTTATTAAAAAAATTATCTTTTGATAATAATATTGTTTATGTGGTTAGTTAATTTAAAATATGTTTATATTTTATTCGTTCGGTGTTTTACTGTTTGTGATAAAAAGCTATTAAATATAATAAACTTTTATAATTTTGTATTTTATTAAATTAAGCCATCAAATTATAAATTATATTCGTCTCTCCATATATCTCTATTTTAAAATATAAAATAAACACAAAAACAGTGTAATTTAGATTTTTCATAATTTTCATTTTAACCCTTATATTATTTGATTTATTATTTTTAGTCTTTCAAATATTTTTTTATTACTCTTATTTTTTTATTTTATACCCTAATTATATTAATTAATCTATGATGTAGCATAACTAAAAGAGATTAATCATTTGAAAACTTCATATATTGTGATAACCGTGAGAATTTTTACATTAAGGTATTGTTTCATATGATTTTTTTTTTCCAGTCCAAGGCTAGTATTTTATGTATTAATTGAACATATAATGTGTTTGCTTTAATATGGATTTGATTCACAACGTTGAACTTTTTACGTGTAACTTTTGTTTTATAAACATGCTAAAGACGGTCCAAATGGTGAAACAAAAATGAAACAAATATATGTTAATCAATATTCTAAATCTTAGTAAAAAAAGAAAAAAATCATATGAAATAACATATGATGCACATGTTCTTAAGGTTATCATAATTTTATGGATTTAAAAAAAAAATCCTCCATAACTAAAATATGAATCTTTAATACTTAATAATTTAATTATATTTTTAAGATTAAAACAAATTAAAAACAACCTTTATGATTAATATTTTATTAAAAAAAGTATTAATTTAATCATATTTTTAAGGTTAAATCAAATTAAAAATAACCGATTTATTGAAATTGTATTACTTGAATTATAGTTTGAAGGTTAAAACAAATTAAAAATAACTTTTTTGATTATTATTTTCTTAAAAATATATTAAATTAATTATACTTTCAAGGTTAAACAAATAAAAGTAACCTCTATAATATTATTTATAAAAAGTCTAAAAAATTTCAATGAACTTTCATATTTTAAGTGATTAAGTCATTTGACAAATTTTCTTATAAATCCTTGGATAATTTGAAACCTGATAAATAAGTCCTTACTACTTAGAATAATAATCGTTAACAAGTATAAAAGGTAAAAATCAGAATTAAATAAACAGAAAAATCATAAACTTAATCGTCCTATCTCATTTTCATCTCATGTGGTTCTCGTATCAGCCCATCTCCAACTATCGTCTTCTCCCCCAATAGTTGTTGCAGTCACAACCATTAAACGTCTCCCCCAGCCCACCTTGTCGCCTTCATCTTTGGCCAAACTCAGTCGTTGTGCTTGATTATTTGAGAGATAAACTTCTTTGAAAATTGTTTAGTTGTACAAAGAATTCAGAGCTAAATAAGTTAATTGTAACAGCCTCATTTCACTATTCATCATCAATAACGTTCATATAAATACTCCCAAATGACGGCTAGACGAAAACCGTTGGTATCAGAAGACCTTAAAACAACGTCTCGTATTGGTTTGTGTTACATAATTTTATTCATCATAGATGTTTGAACATAAACACTGAACTTAAATAGACATGACAAATCTCTACATGTGCCATTTTCCTTGGTCCAACCTGGTCTGGTTGAATATAGGTTATTTTATCACTAGAATTCCCTAAGTTGTCTAACTTGCATCTGTCCAGGCATCAATTACGAGGTCATACCACTTGTCGTATGACTTAGTGATTATACCACTCATTAAAATTGATCATAAACCATTGTATGAAATAGCATGCCAGAGTTATATGAAAACAAAACAAACATAAAGCACGAAACTGATCATAAATAACATAATGTAAAATATATGTATCATTTACGTAAACTTAAACATTATGCATGCATAGATATCATCATACAAATCATATCATCCTAAAAATAAATATGTTTATAGGTATGCATCCCATTGTAAGTCTCCAAGATATTACACCAAACTATTAAGATAAGCAATAAATTATATCACTACAACAAAATTGGGTTTATATGACACCCCCCAATCTCTAAGTGTCATAATAAACCACTTTATAGAACTTAATTTATAGGACCAAAATATAAGCGTCTTATCTAAAGGTGTTGCAATAAGTTTATACGACGCTTTTGGACGTCTTAACAAGTTTTTAAGGACATTTTTAATACAAAGTGTCGCATTAGCAACTTTATAGGACACTTTTGAGAAATTGTCGTATAAACTCAATTTTTTATAAGACACTTGTTTTATAGGACATTTTTTCAAATAGTGTCCTATAAAGTTAATAATGAGACATTTTATATTAAAAGTGTCATTACAAACTTATTACGACATAAAAAAGGTCATATAAACTTAATACAACACCATTAGATAGGACACTTTATTTTTTGGTCCTATAAACTAAGTCCTATAAAGAGGTCTATTAGGATGCTTACAATTTGGGAGTGTCTTATAAACCCGATTTTGTTGTAGTGCATGTTAGATTGCTACATCGGTAGGCTTGGATCATTTCTCCTCAATATATGTTGGAATCTCTGTTCTCTCCTTTAGGGATCTTTTAAAGAGTAATCTAATAGGGTTCCACATTCTCATATGGTATCAGAGTCAATGTGTACCACTTTAATGACTTGATACCCTAAGCAATTTGTATAAGAGTAATCTAATGGGGTTCTACTAGTCTAGGGACTCGATACCCTAGGTTACAAACCCCTTAAAAATTGTTTTATTTGTTTCTTGGATTATGGGCATTTTTCCGACTCTCCACCCAGGACATTCAAAACCATAAGACCGACCTGCTTTTAAGCCATTTAAATGACCCGCCAAACAATTTGGGACATTATATATCATATAGAAAAACTTAATTACGAATGTGGATCAGAAGATCCCCACAAATCGATAAAAAAAAATCTCAAAAAATTCTAGCCTCACTTTGAGATTGTCTTTCTCCTTCTCCTTCTCCTTCTCCTTCTCCTTCTCTCCGAACTAATGATTTTCTCTTGTTATCCATGGAATGACCACCGTAATGCGATAATGATTAGGATATATGGTTGCACAAGTGGACAAATTTCGCCTCCCAACTTCACCAACAAATAGGGCTGAAGTTATTTTCATTACAGCTCCTTCAAAATCCAATCGCCTTACACTTTGGTCCCTTGACAACGCTCCTACTTCCACTTTCATCCCTACAAGATTATTAATATATCTTCCACTTATTTATTTAAAAGAAGGTACCCAAATTTTTAGGGTGTTACATTATGTGATCAAGAAAACTAAAACTTTGCTTCTAAAACTAATACTAAATTTTATTTTTCTTACACCTATTCTGTAACCGTCGTGTGACCATATTTTGTTATTATATATGATTGGCCCCACACACTATGTTCACTAAGTGCATAACGCTAATGTCACATTTTTCAACCCATATGGTGTTACTGAAAGCCCATGATTTAAACTAAAATTTATATGGGTAAATGTTACTTCTAAGCATGTAACATTTAAGTTGATCTGAGACAATGAATCTAATGTGTAAAAACTCTGAACAGTTTGTATTTAAACAAAATACGGGGTTAGACACTTTCAAAATGTTGACTCTCTTGGCATAGTGTGGGGTCATTCATCTACCTAAACCAACCATGTACAATGACTACATTATGTACAAGTTACATATCAAAGCTAAACAAACATGTGTACAGAGGTACCCTTGTTGTATGTGTACCATTTATGATCCCTGCAGTGCCCTGGCTGAATTACAGATATCCTGGTACATGACCCTTTACACATATACCTGACTTAACATGCATAACTGAAAGCTAAATAAGACTGGAATTTTCAAATGCAAACAAATATATGAAACAAATCAAGTTCCGATTAAGACTACCAATGCTATTAAAATCAAATTTGTCTTGATGTTTCTAGATCTGAACATTACATGTCTCACTTTCGAGACTAAGCCCATACTAATTGTTCTACCATACTCTTATTCATAATATTCATACCACATGAGTGATAAATCAAAAGGTTATGCTACTTTTGAGAGGGAGTACCATATTTTCATGTTAGTGAATGAATTTTTAGTTTCAAAGAACCATGGTAGTTCAATCAACGAAACTTATTTGTGTTTGTTTATTTTTGATTTCAAATAAATCCTTAAGTTACCATGTGTTAAATTTTTTTGACTTAGTTATTTCCACGTCTCATATATTCGTTGAAATTTTTGGTGGAAATACACTCGTCTGAAATCTTATTTGTTTTCCATTATGCGTCATTTCATATCAGTTATTCAATTTTTATCTGATATATCAATCATGACTTGTTCTTCACAATTAAATTTTATAATCATTGGATATTTGTTGTAAACGCTAAGTTTACTGAGTCATTCTGTTTAGTGTTTGAATTTGTTTCTTTGACAATTCTAAACATATTTTTTTTTTCATGTTTTAGCTTCTGAACACCTCAATTCGAAACTTGTTCTATATTTGTTTTAGCTTTTGAACACCTTAGTTCAAAACCCGTTCTATATTTGTTTTAGTTTCTAAACACTTCAGTTTAGAACCTGTATTTCAATGTTTTAACTTCTGAATAAATCAGTTCATGACTCATTCTTCATTGTTTTTCCTAAGATTCAAAGTATATCTAAATGTGTAATATTTTTTAGTGCTAAGAATATAGAATTTTCAAAGGTCAATCTAGAGCCGGAAAGACCTATCTATGAAACACATCCCTAGGTTAGATATATTTTGAAACGGAGCGTTTAAGGTAAATGTTGAGGGACTGAGTGTTTGTGAGTTAAAAAAATGGTAAGAGTGTGACAGGACTTAAAAGAAATAAATATAGTCATTTCTAAATCGAAACAATTACCCGGGTAGCAACACAATCTATTCGACCCTCATTCTTTGGAGACATATTGAAGAAGACATGGACTCAGTATTGACTACTCATGTTACCCCACCTAGCCACTCAAGTATCTCACAAAAGGTGCTTGTTTCACATATCACGGAGAATTAACATATAATCTATCTATTTTTCATCCGGAAGATTTAGATATTGAAACAAGAAGACTTGCTCCGATCTTCGAACTTCATATTTTATGCACATCGAGTCTATTGAGCCAAGTATATCTAAATGATATTTTCTTGACACATTCACGAGTCTTTGTGATTCCCATTGCATATCCTTGTGATTATGCGAGAACAGTTTGATAAATTAGTTTTATAACTTTACGTCAGTGATAAATGGAAGTTCTATCAGAGGTTCATTATTGCCAAGTCTAAAAATAAGCTACTCAATTAAATTTATTTCGATTGCGGTGATAATAGTTACTAAATGTGTTTCAGTATGTTAGACGATTACTCAATTTTCAAGGGGAAGAGATTGATTGTAATGGAATTATCTTTTTCATAAAGGGGAAATTTGTTTGCAAAAGATCTATTTTTAAGGGGGAGGAAATTTTAATTGTCTGAAGAAGAGAATTGTTTTTGTGTAAAGGGGGAGATCCTCTAAAAGTCTTCAGAAAATCTGATTCATTTATACAGGGGGCGTATATTTGAATTAATTTTTGTTTATCGTTTTGTATTGTTTAATGTTGGAGAAATTTCAATATTTGATTGTTCATGATGTTCAGGATTCTCCTAGTCATCATGAAGGGAGAAAAGTATCAAAGATATATCAAAGAAGAGAAGAGAAAAATATTATCAAAGATATTTGTAACATGTGCTGATGTTCAGAGGGAGCTAACAAGAGTTCATGTATGTTGGGAGGTTAAATTTCAAGTGATTATGTTGAAGAGAATGTTTGAATCTAAATCTTTTGAATCTAAGGTTGAAAAGCTATAAGATTTAAACATTGTAGATGTGATGAAAAGATTGATGTTGATTTGAAGAATTTGGTGTTCTATTAATGACTTGTGTTGACTTATTTGCGAAAGATTTTTTGGATGATTGAATCACAACTGTTTAAAAAAGTTGTTGAAAAAATTGGATTCTTTCATGATACAATGATAACGAGCTTAGTACACGTAGTGTCAAAGCTTAAAGTCTAAATGTCTAAAGCTTATTTGTTGACTGGAAAGGATCTGTTGAAGATTTCTTGACCGTCGAAGAATGAAAATTGTTCTAAAGCGTTTAAAGATTTTAAAGATTGTTTCAAAGGGAAGATTTTGATCAAAAGAATATATTTGTTAAGAAGTAGAGATCGTTATTTTTCAGATTCGTCTTATTTGAAGATTGATAAAGTTTTATTGTCTTCATTGGGGGCAATTGTTTATGTCAAAGATCTTTTGAAATGAAGACAAAGGGATTTGTATTTGAAGAATTTGATCTCGAGTACAAAGGGGGAGATTGTTAGGTCAAATATTATTGTATCCGAGGTCATCGAGTCTAAAGACTGAAGAGGTGAAAGCATAAAGTCAACATGTCAAGATTAATCAACTTAGAGCTTAATTATAATTGACTTCTTGTATGTTTTGTCTATCATATAAATAGCTTGTAAAGATAGTTTGTTGTGAGATTTGAATGTGTTATTCATTTGTTACATTCTAGAGAGAGAAGTTAGATAGAGAAACATGTATTGAGAGAGTTTATCAACATACATGATTATTTGATCACTAGATTGTTATTCTTGATTGTTTAATTTATTGTTACTTGATCATTATGGGTTTAACACAACGTCATATTGTATTTACGATTAGTTATGTTGCGTTTAACATGTCCTACGTTGATACAAATCTATGTACAATACTTATATTGATTTGTATCTAAAGTTGTGCCATTTTCCTTACCACTAGCAGTTCAAGCTTAGTTTATAGATCATAACCTACTTATCTTAAATTATTTATCTGATACCAACTTGACCTTCATTTCACCATGAGAAATGCCACATCGTCATCAATAATTTTTCTATAAATACTTCAAAATAATGGCTAGATTAAAATTGTTTACATTGGAAGGCTTTAAAACAATAAATATGCAACTTAAATGCTAACCCGTCCTGTAACAAAATTATCCATCATAGATGTCTGAACATAAATATTGAACTTAGATGTCCTCTATGTAGGTCTTTTTTCTTTGTCCAATCCTGAACCTTCTGTCCCTAAGATGCATAATACAACCAACCTATAAAGTTTAGGAAGTTCATGATTTACTTGAATAAAACTATTTCACATAATACATATCACCTTTAAACATTATATCAAATAGTATGCATTTTCTGGAAAAAAAACATGCAACACTAAGAGAAAAGAGATCTCATAAACTGTCTGGTCGGGTATATGTCATTTTGTCACTGGAATTCTCTGGGTTGTCCATCCTGCACCTGTTTAGACACCCATTATGGGGTTTGCCACTTGTAAGTTGTTAATGACCATCCATTAAAATTAATCATAAATTGTTGTATAAAATAACATGGTAGAGTTATTTGAAAATAGAACAAAAACATAGCATGCAACTGTTCATAAACAGAATACATGGATATATTGTATTATGTATGTAAACTGAAACATCATCCATACGTACACATCACCATACAAATCATATCATGCTCAGAAATAAATTTGTATATAGGTATGCATCTGTTGGTCTCAACCAACGGATCTGTGTGTCATCGACTTATATCTGAATAAGAATGATATGACCCTTCACTTTTCTAAAAAATAGGGTTCTATCAATCTTTTCACGTTCAAGATTTTCAGTTATAAAGAAGGAAGATAAGTTGTCATACCAAGCACGAGGTGCATTTTTAACCCATGGAGAGCCTTATGCAGTCTATAAACATGCTCTAGATACTTAGAATCCAGAAAACATGGAGCCAGGCCCGTTCCCGACATTTTATAGGCCCTGGGTGAACGCAAAAACGGGGCTCACTGCAAGAAACAAGGCTTTTAGCAATGACTTCTGTTGTAGCTGAAAATCCATTTATCATTAGAAAGAATATATAACAACATGTCGTCGCTATAACGTATGGCGGAAACATGTCGTCGCTAAAAGACGCATTGTCAAAGCTCACTTTTTTTTGTAGTGGCCCTCAGTAAGTACAAAAAAAATTCAATAAATGTTTTTATTAGTATAAAATTGAGTACAAGAAATGCTAATAATTTATTGAGAAAAAAAATCTTATTTATCTTTATTATAGATATATAAGAAGGTATTTAAATTTACATACTTCTTATTAGATAATTTGAAACCAAGTGTATAGAAACTATGGTTGATAAATTTTTATAAAAGGTAAAAAAAAAAAATTAGTTCATAACAAGAAACATGTGTTATTTTGATACAAAATGAGAATTCGTGTGAATGACGTAATCGTAAGGGTCAATCAGAAATCAATAATAAAGAAGATTATCAAAGTTTTCTAGACAAGTAGACAAATGAGGATCAATAAGAATATGAAAGAAAAGATGATCCATTGAGATCCAATAAGAATAACTAATGAATTAAACATATAATATGCAAGCTCAACAAATAATTGTTTGGGCACTTAAATAGAATATTGTGGTGTGGTGGAATCTCAATGAAAGATACATAAGTCAAACAATTGATGAAAATATTTAAATTTTATTTTCCTTTTTTTTGCTCAACTAAAATAAGATGTTAAGATTAGAAGTTTATGGAACAAGACATATATAAGAGACATTACTAAATACATCTAGTAGAAAAAGATTATTGATTAATCACAAAATCATAAAACACATTACAAATTATAAGAACAATAGATTAATTGACAAACAATAGTAAAACATTTTATGTAGAAACAAAAATAGATAACAATAGTCAACAAAAACAATTTGAACAACATAACCAAATATCAATAGTTAATAGAAACATAAATTGATAAAAATACCCAACAAAAATATATAGCAATAGCAAGCACATGATGTTAACGTTGAAATGTTGAAGCACGAAAACAATCAAGCATATAAAGATAGCAATAGCCAAGTTTATTGGACCTTGTTGGAGATAAAAAAAATTAGAGAAACAATAAACAATAGTATATAATGAATGACCAATTATTATTTTTTTATTCTCCAATGTAATTAGTTGATATATTTTTAGGCCCTTATTATTTACTAAATTCTTTTTACCTCTTATTATATGTTACAATTTTTTTTGGGTTTCTTTAATTTATTAAATTCTTTTAGACTACTATTGCATTTTAAGTAGAAAATTTGGGCCCTGGGCGTGCGCCCGTGCTGCCCTCCCCAAGGGACGGCCCTGCATGGAGCTTGTCCAACATAGACTTCTTCTTGAAGTTTTCCATTTAGAAAGGCATTCTTCACATCCATTTGATAAACCTTGAAATCTATATGAGCAACATAGGCTAAAAGTAGTTGAATTTCTTCGAGCCTAGACAATGGAGCAAAAGTTTCATCGTAGTCTATGCCTTCCTCTCGTCTATATCCCTAAGAAACAAGTCTAGCCTTGTTTCGGATTACAATGTCATGTTCTTCCAATTTATTATGATACACCCATTTGGTGCCTATAACTGCTTGTTGGGTGAACGAGGGACAAGATACCAAACTTTATTTCTTCCAAACTTTGTCGGCTCTTCTTGCATATGCTGGCCCAGTTTAGATCTCTGATGGCATCATCAATTTTCTTTGGTTCAAGAAGAGTGATGAAATTTACAAATAGATAGATATTACCTAGCCCATTTCAGGTCTTAATACATGTGTTTGGATCACCATTTATTTGATTGACAGGGTGATTCTTTGTCCATATCTGAACGGGTAACCGAAAAGGTGGCACTGAATCTTGAGTAGATGGAGGCTCGCGTGTTGAGGTTGAGGCTTCGGTAATAGATTCATTATAATTCAGTCTTAACTCTTGAAGAGGTTTAGATAGAATGCCATTCACTAAGGAAGGTTCCACACTTGAAGAGTCTGAATGAGGTATGGTGTTGATGGGAACGGTTGTAATCCCTAAAGAGTATGTGCATCAAGAATAATATTTGAATCATCATCAACGTTTGGTTCTTCAGTATGAGGAGGGTGAATGAAAGATGCTTCAGGTTCTCCAAAGTGAGATATCATCCATTGATTCAGCTTTTCATCGTTAAGAATAGGCTTAGAATTAGCTTAACAAGATTTTTAAAAGGTCACATGAATTGTTTTTTCAATACATTGCCTTCACTTGTTGAATACTCTGAATGCTTTGGATATAGAAGAATATCCAAGGAAGATTCAATCGTCAGAATTAAGATCGAACTTTCCAAGATTATTTCTATTGTGAAGAATATAACATTGACAACCAAAGATGTGAAGAAAGCTGAGAGTGGGCTTTAAAGATGTGAAGAAAGCTGAGAGTGAGCTTTCTTCCGTGAAAGAGTTCATAAGCTATCTTCTTGAATTGATTAAGAATCAGCGAGATTCTGAGTAAAACATAGAGTGTTGATAGCTTTCGCCTAGAAATAAGTTAGAAGATGTGATTCGTTGAGCATTAAGTGAGTAGTTTTATGATGGTTCTATTTATGTGCTCAGCGACTCCATTATGTTGAGCATCTAGACTGCTGAGAAATTGTTGCTTCTTATTTGAATTTAGTGCGATGGTTGCATCTTATTGAGTGAAGAGCTTGTTTATTCAGGAATTCCATTCTTTTCACAAAGGAGATAATCTCTTCTAGAGTGTCACTTTTGGATCTGAGGAAGATGACCCAACTATACCTAGAAAACTCATCAATGATGATGAGGGTATACTTCTTTCCTACGATGGATTAGACGTTAACAAGGACAAACAAATCCATATGTAGAAGATGAAAAGGAGTATTCACTGAGGAGACTTGCTTTGATTTTGTGGATCCTAGATCAAGTCACAATCACAATTAAGAACACAATCAAGAACACAAGAATGATTTGAATGTTAAATGTATATTGAAGAACTCAAAGAATACAAAGTGCTCTTGAATAGCCAAATGTCTACAAGTGAGTAACAAGATTCTCATGACTAAACTAACAACTAACACATCCTTATTTGTACCTATCATTACAGAGCATAAAAGGACTAACTATAAAGAATTAAAATAGTTTAAGTACAAGGACTCGAATACAACATTTTAGTTCCAACAATCTCCCCTCCTTTGGATTCAAGTCCAAAAACAAAATTCTTCAGAACTCTAGGTCTTCAAAATTCATTCAGAAGCTTTGGCATTGACATTTAAAGCACTTGAAATCTTCAAACAATTTGACTTTCTCAAATTTTATCTTTATCAGCTTTCGAACAATCTCCCTATGTATAAGAATCTCCCTTTATACTTGACTTTCTTCAAAACTTCAATACTTTCACAATCTTTCCCAATCATTTGCGATCTCCCCCTAAATATGATAGCAACACTGTTGATCCCATCTCTCAGTGATTTGATAATAATCCCTTTTACCTTATGCGAAGTATTTATGTTTCTGTTTTTCAGTTCCAGCGATCATCACTGAGTCTGTGCAGTGATCGCTGAAGAACTTGTATTGTAAATCCAATCAGCGATAACGATACTTCAAGAAGACAACACTCACACCAAAGAACCTTTAGCGAAAGTCGAAGACTGAAACTGAAGATTAGAGATTAGTGAGTACGTGATCTGAAGCGGTATTCAATGATTATAAGCCTGTCTACATATGTGTGAAGACTGCCCAAGCCTCGGCGAATGCTGAAGAGACCTCCAGGTTATTCCAGCATTTGGCCATCAAAAGAAGCTTGTTAAGCACGATTGAATTGTCTTGTCCTTATACACACAAAGGACAAACCCATACCCTTTCTAAAATTTAGTACGGTTCGGAGCCGACTAGTGGACTCTATTACCCACCTACTTTTTGAAAGGATGTCTGCTCATGAATAGGCTTTTGTACTATTCACTGTAGCAAAGGACAAACCTTCCCCTTAAGGCTTGACACGCGTTCTAAGCCTACTACATTGTATTAAATGTGCAATTAATGAAATGGGTATAAATAGATGTGTTCTATCTCCATGCAGAGATACACTCTTAATAAAAAGAAAGAACACACATATAAGAACAAAATATACGCTCATCTTCAAGAGCAAGTTAGAATCCCTTTCATTGTATTCTAAACAAGTTCTTTCCCAGATAGAACTTACTTTCTTCTATTTCTTTAACAGTAAATCTTTTCTTATTTGCTAAAATTAAGTGTGTAAACTTTAGATTGTTTAGATAGGTTTTTCTTACCTTATCTTTCCATAAACAATCTTGTAAAATCTGTATTGATCTTCTCTTATCAATATATATTTTAAATTTTAAAATATTATGTTTATATTCATCCCCCCACCTTTTACAAATTGTTATACACATCTTGTAGACCCTAACGGGACCAACAAGTGGTATTAGAGCAGTGTTCTATCTTCTCTAGTTGTTTGGTTGTTTTTGCATTACATTATCTCCTTCATTAGATAATTTTATTGCTTTTAAAATGGCTTTACAAAACACAAACACACACGTTCAAGACAATGGCTATCTTGCCAAACCTCCCTGATTCATCCGAGACAACTGTAGTCTATGGAAGAATCGGATGTCCCTCTTTCTAGAAGGTGTGGATCCTGAAATTCCACACTATATAAAAAATGGACCATATGTACCATTTGCTATTTCTCTGGCTGTTTCTAAAACAGTTACGACTGCCGCAATTTCAGAATGGCAGATTCCAAAGCTCCCTCATCAGTGGAGCGATGAAGACAAGAAGAAAATAGCTATAGACACTCGCGCTAGGTCTATAATAGTTATGTCTCTTCCTGACGAGGTTTATCACTCAGTGATGAAACTCAGGACTTCTAAATCCATGTGGGACACTCTTTGTGTTCAATATGAAGGAACCTCTCAGGTTCAAAAATCAAGGAAGATTAATTTAGTAAGGCAGTATGAAAGCTTTCTCTATGGAAAGACTGAGACACTGTCTGAAGTACATCAACGTTTTAATTGTCTTCTTATTGATCTTAGGACTGTAGGCAGGGAATATTCCAACTCTAAAACTTTAACTAAGTTTCTTGAATGTCTTCCTGAATCTTGGGACACCTTTTCCATGTGTCTTAAGATGTCCAATGATATGTCCTCTCTTTTTCTTTTTACTCTCTACAGGATTCTGCTTAATCATGAGCAATCTCGTCAGCTGAAAAGGAATCTAGTCAAAGATTCCAAAGAAATGAAAAGCTCTTCGTTAGCTTTGATCTCTGAAGATGTTTCAGCTGGAACCCCTTCTTCTACTTCTTTTTCTTCGTCTCTTCCTCATGTTGTAAATACAGAGTTAGAATCTACTAACTTTGAAGATATACCAGAATCTGATCTTGCAGATTTTGATGAATCCCTAGCGCTTTTGACTAAATATTTTAGGAGATTCATCAGCAAGAGAAACTTCCGCGGATCTCCCTCGCTGACCATTAAGGAAAAGCCAACATCTGATAAAATAGACAAGGCTTCAGCAATCTGCTACAATTGTCACTGCATTGAACACTTTGCAGGTGAATGCAGATCAAAGAAGACTGCAATGCCATCTTCCAAAACCCCATCCTCCTTCAGGTCCAGAGATGATAAATACCTGAAGCTGAAGGAGTACAAGAAGATGAAGAATCACCAACGAAAGGCCAAAGGTCTTATTGCTGAAGAGCATGATTGGGCTGATTCATCTGATGAATCGTCATCTGATGAGGAAGATACAACCTATCTTTGCTTGATGGCCAAGGATGTCAGAGAAGAAGCTTCAGAGACATCTATTTCAACTGAACCATCAACCTCTTCTCCTGCTCAGGATATCAAAGGCATATGGTATCTCGATAGTGGGTGCTCAAGGTATATGATTGGTGACAACTCTCTGCTAATCAATTACAAGGAATAAATAGGACCTCTCATGACCTTTGGAGATAACGAAAAAGGATATACCAGAGGTTATGGTATATTAACCAATGGTGCAATCACGTTCAAGCGAATTGCATATGTTGAAGGACTGAAGCACAACATCCTGAGCATTAGTCAACTGTGTTACAAAAACTACACAGTAAAATTCTCCAAGAATTCATGTTGCGTCTACAACAAAGATGATAAGGTTGCCTTGACCGGTTCTCGCCTAAAGAATGTATATATCATCAATATGAGTTCTACTACCACTGAGAACAGTTGTTTCTTCTCTAAAGCCTCGTCAGACATTAATTGGCTATGGCACAAACAACTATTTTATCTTAACTTCAAGACACTCAGTGAGTTGTCTAGAAATGATCTTGTCACTGGTATTCCTCAACACTTCTTTGCAAAGGAATCTCTTTACTCAACATGTGAAAAAGGAAAACACACAAGAGCTAGCTTTAAGTCAAAGCAAATCTCTTTAGTGACTGCGCCTCTTCAGCTACTGCACATGGATCTCTTTGCTTCACTCAACATGCAATCTATTACTGGAAAGAAGTTTACACTCGTCATTGTTGATGAGTACTCCAGGTACACTTGGGTCTTCTTTCTCAGATCCAAAGATGAAGCACATGAAGATATCATAACGTTCATCAAGAAAATAGAAGTACTTAACAACATCAAAGTACGATCTATTAGAAGTGACCATGGTACTAAATTCAAAAACAGTACTATGGATAACTTCTTTGAGGACAAGGAAATTTCTCACAACTTTTCTTCAGTGAGAACTCCACAGCAAAATGGGGTCGCTGAAAGGAGAAATCGAACAATCATAGAGGCTGCTCGACCAATGCTCAGCGAATCCCATCTTCCTACTCAATTCTGGGCTGAAGCTGTCAACATAGCTTGTTTCACTCAAAATTGGTCGCTGATCGTAAAGAGGTTCAAGAAGACAACTTATGAACTTTTCCATGGAAGAAAGCCTTCTATTAGCTTTTTACACATCTTTGATTGCACTTGTTATATTCTTAACAATCCTGACCAACTTGGAAAGTTTGACCCCAAAGCTGATGAAAGAATCTTTCTTGGATATTCTTCAGTATCCAAAGTCTTCAGAGTATTCGACAAACGAAGACAGACGATAGAAGAAACTATCCATGTCACCTTTGACGAATCTCAATCAGCTTATTCAAAACCCATCTTAAATGATGATGATGAATTAGAAACCTGGATGTTTTCTCACTATGGACAACCCGAAGCTTCCTTCAGTGCTTCTCTCAACACTGAAGCCCCTGAAACTGAAGATGATCCATTTATCATTCTAGTTGCAGCTAGTCACTCCAACGCATCTTCTTCAGAGATCGCTGATGTGCCCATTAGCTTTGTTCCTCCTACTACTACTTCAAACACTGATCAATCAGTGAATGAAATGCCTTCAACATCTAAACCTATTTCAGTTGCTGAATCTGAGGCTCCTTTAGCAATTGTTCCTATTGCTAAAGATAGTGCAGCTGAAGCCTCATCTTCTGTTCCTGAACTTACTTATTTAGAAGATAATCCTCTACCGACTCATCGATGGACTAAAGACCATCCAATTCATTAAAATCTTGGTGATCCAGATGCAGGTATCAAGACTTGTCGTGGTCTAGGTAATATCTGTCTCTTTGTCAACTTTCTTTCCTTAGTTGAACCCAAAAAAATCAATGATGCTATCTTAGACGCTAGTTAGGTCCTTGCCATGCAAGAGGAGCTCATTGAGTTTGATAGGAACAAAGTCTGGTACCTTGTCCCACGTCCTTCTGACAAAACAGTGATAGGCACCAAATGGGTCTATCGCAATAAGTTGGATGAAGAAGGTGTGGTAACACATAAAAAGGCTCGACTTGTTGCTCAGGGTTATAGACAAGAAGAAAGGATCGACTATGATGAAACCTTCGCACCAGTGGCTAGACTTGAAGCAATTCGACTCTTCCTAGCCTTTGCTGCCCATAGAGACTTTAAAGTCTACCAAATGGATGTAAAGAGTGCTTTCCTAAATGGAAAACTTCAAGAGGAAGTTTATGTTGAACAACCTGCAGAGTTTCTTGACCCTAAGTATCCAAACCATGTCTATTGTTTAGATAAGGCTCTTTATGGGTTGAAACACGCTTCTCGTGCCTGGTATGATACCCTTTCCTCATTTCTCATCTCTGAGAAATTTGTATGTGGAAAGATTGACCAGACCTTATTTCTTGGGAAAGTTAAAGGTCATATCTTTCTAGTCTAAATTTATGTCGATAATATTATTTTTGGTTCCACTAATCCCTCTTTATGTTTTTGATTCGTTGATCGCTTGAAGAAAGAATATCAGATGAGCATGATGGGAGAACTAACCTTTTTTTAGGTCTCCAGATCAAACAGTTAGATAAAGGTATCTTTATCAGTCAAAGTAAGTATGTTCGTTCATGACATGCTGAAGAAGTTTGATTTATCAAACAGTTCATCTATGAAGACTTCAATGGCTCATCCACTCTCTCTCAACAAGGATCCAAATGGAAAGCCTGTAAATGTAACGGTTTATAGAGGAATGATCGACTCTTTGTTGTATCTCACAACTAGTCGACCAGATATCATGTATTATACTTGCTTGTGTGCACGATATCAATCTGAACCTAAGGAATCCCATCTGATTGCTGTAAAACGCATCTTCAGATATCTAAAGGGAACTCCTAACTTGGGTCTTTGGTACCCTAAAGGTTCAGGTTTTGACCTAATAGGTTATTCGGATCGTGATTTTGCAGGTTGCAAAATTGATAGGAAAAGCACCACTGGAGGCTGTTAGCTTATAGGTGGAAAGTTGGTGAGCTGGACAAGTAAAAAACCAAAACTCAGTGTCCACATCAACCACTGAAGCTGAATATGTAGCCGCTGGTAGTTGTTGTGCCCAAATCCTTTGGATGAAAAACCAGCTGATGGACTATGATCTTCAGTTTTCAAAAGTTTCTATCTATTGTGATAGCACTAGCGCTGTTGCAATTGCAAATAACCCTGTACTTCACTCCAAGACCAAACATATAGAGATCCGATATCATTTTATTAGAGATCATGTTATGAATGGTGACATTGAACTTCACTTTATTCCAACTGATTACCAGCTCGCTGGCCTTTTCACCATGCCTCTTGATGAGACAAGATTTAACATCTTGATCAGCGAACTGGGAATGCTAAATGCTGAAGAATAATTTTCAGCTATTAACATCGATCAGTAAGTGAAATGATTCACAACTCTATCTTTGTCACTGAACTCTTGAGTAAATATATATATTCTCTCTAAGATATGATTACTTATTCCTTTTCTTAAAAACTTAAAACTATCATTAAAGCTTTCTTTCTTCAGTGATCAAAACGTTTTAAAAGTTTGTTCAGTAATTCTTTCGCTCGCTGAACGTTTTTATACAAGTATATCTTCTTTATACTTATATTTTCTTAAAAATCAACTTGATCACTGAATCTTTCCTATTCAGTGATTCATATGTTTTTAAATGTCAGGATCAGTGATTCCCCTATCACTGATACTGAAGTCTTAAAACTATCACTGAAGTTTCTCTCTCTTCAGTGATCAAAATGTTTTAAAAGGCCTTTTCAGTGTCTTTCAACACTAAATGACTCTTCGTTTTTAAACCTTTTCGTTTTTAAATAAATATTTAATTAACCGCCTTTATGACGACATTCCCTGTTTACAATGCACAACGCTTTGAGACGCGCAAAAAGTACTGTCATACGGTACCTCATTAAATGCCATCCAATCATGTATGAGAACATGCCATCTTATTCATTATGGCCCATTTCCTCAATCGTCGCCTTTTCTCTCTCTTATCCATTCTCTCTCCTCCTACCTATAAATATGAGACTTCTCTCTGACTATTCTCTTTACGCTTTCAAAATATCAAGACGAACCTCTGCCGATTTGCAAAGCAAGAAAATCTCTCAAATTTCTTCTAAGACCTTTTCTCTTCGAACATCTAAAGTCGATATACTTCTTCTTTTCTTGTTCTTTCCTTTTATGAGAAATGTGTTTAATATTTTAAGAACTTTGTTCTCATAAACAACAAATAGTAATGATTGTCAACTCAACCTTCTTCTTGGTTGTAATCACATTTTCTCAAACACACTCAACTTGAAAAACCCTAATCCTTCTTCAAGGATTTTTCAAAAGAAGTTTTTCTTGTTCAAAAACTTAAATCTATACACAAATCTTGGTTTATCTAACACTGTTTTATCTTCTCTTTCTTACTAAAAACATATGGCTGCCAAGAATGTAGGTTTTACGATTGATGAAGTGTCTTTCGAGGCCAACAATCATGTTGCCTTGTTAGACATACCTTCGAAGAAGGCTTTCTACAAGGAAGCGGCCGACTTCCTCACACAGTCGCCGCTTGCCTTTGCTCTTAACCATTAGCCTGTCATGGTTAAAGAGGCTCTCCAGCAGTTCTGGTTCACTGCTGAAGTGGTGAATCTTGAAGACAAGAATGGCTGCCAAGTTGAGCAGATCACTTTCACATTCAACCGTATGACCGTGAAATTCAGAGTCAACACCGTGAGGACTGCTCTTTGCCTCCCCAAGGGCCCCTTTGAGAGCGACCCCTCCACTGCCGAGATCATTCAATGTCTTAATGCCATTGGCTATCAATGGCTAATGAAGAAGGACTCAAATGCTCCCATGAAGTCCTTGTCGAAGATTGAGAAAAACAGGATGTCAACGATCTGGCAATACCTGTTTTCTCACTTCATCCAGTCTATGGGTGGAAAGACTGGAGGACAAGACCAGGCCTCCAGGGTAGCCCTGACGATTGGCATATCTGCTATTCAGCGTCGCAATATAAATTATCCTGCGGTGATTTTCAATGACCTGGTGCAGAAGCTGAACAAACGCTAGCGAGAAAAGGTGGTGCCATATACCATGTTCCTCTCCATGGTTTTTGCAAAAATATTTGCAGAAAAATATTCCAAGGAAGGAAACCTCCAGGCGTGTAGCCTTGGATCCAGAATCCTGGATCACAAGCTGAGGGATGGAGACATTGTTTTCTCTTCTCTAGTGTCGTTCTCTCCTTCTTCTCCTCAGGTGGTCAAGACAAGGGAAACCCCCCCCCCCGCACACGTCTAGCCCAGCCACCAAAACCTCCTCCAAACGACCTTCACAACCAACTCTTGGTTCTCCTCAGAGAGCCAAGAAGGCAAAAAAAAAGGGATAGCCACATCTATGGCTGAGACCTCACGACAGGTTTCAGTTATTGAAACTAGCCTTAACCCCGAGCCACCTTCAGCTACCCTCCCAAGCTCTTCAGTGATCTCTCCAATCACTGTCATATCAATGGCACCTACCCCAACTACCTCAGTGACTCAATTCACTGAAGGTGTGAATATCAGCACCGCCACCACTGAACACCTACCTCTTTTCTCAACCATTTTCTCTTCTCTTCCTTCTTTGGTCTCTACATTTGTTTATGATTCATCAGTGAATGTCCTCCCTGATGATGAAAGACACACCACTGGACCTGAGGTTGCTCCTTTCGAGACTCCTCAGCATACAAATGTCTATCCTCTCGAGGGCATCATTGAGCAAACCAGTGATAATCCTTTGGATATCACTGATGGCCCCTCAGGTATTTCATCTTCCTATCCCTTGAGTTCTTCTAACCCTGAGCTTGTATATGCTCACTCTCCATCTCTTGTAGGTCCTTCTTCTGCGCCCCAGCTAATGAACGTAGAAAAGAAGGAAGAAGACGGGGAAGAGAAGGAAGAAGACGGTGAAGATGACGAAGATTATGACATGGCGTCTGATGTCAAGCTTCTTCTCCTGGCTGTTAATAGCGTCTTTTGCAAGATGTCTGAAGTTCACCAAGAGATTCCTCGCAAGGCATATCTTGATGCGGACCTCTCAGCTGTCAAGGATGATGTTCAAGAAAGTAAGGAGTCAGCTCTCGACTCTACAAGCAGCTGTTCAAGCCAACGCTGAAGCCATCGTTGTTCTATCTAGCAAGGCTGATGATGCTCAGGCTCAGTCTTTTTAGCAGACGGAGCTTCTCCAGCAGATCCTGGATGTTATCTGTCAACCAGCTTTAGTGATCCCGCCTTCCTTCTCTACTGATGACCGCGCTCAACTCTATGAGATGCGTAAGACAACGACAACTCTAGCCAGTACTCTGTCGCAGCTAGAGGAAATTATGGTTCTCCAGCATCAGTGCTTGGACGAACTCTCTGGCTTATACTCTCAAGTCTTAGCCAGAGAGAAGGAGATGAGGTCCAACGATGCTAGACCATCTGCTGCTCCAGCAATCCTCGAAGCTGAAGATGAGGTTGCCCAAGCAATCCCAACCTCCAGTGAAGCTGCTATAGCTGAGGAAGTTGATGCCATCCCTAGGGATGATGATCTTCCCATCACCTCTGCACCTGTTGCTGGTGATGATGATGATGAAGATGAAGATGATGATGATGATGAAGATGACAAACCCGACCTTCAAGACTCCGGCAGTAACCTAGATGGTGATGATGACGATGATGATAAAGATGACTTCACCATCCAGTATCAAAAACCAACAACCGCCACCAAGGGAGTCGCCCTTAGAGATGTTGCATCCCAGGGGGAGCAAAGGGAAGAAGAGTCTGCTCCATCAAAGAACCAGGACCCTAATTCGAAAGGCAAAGATGTCGCTGTAACAACCCTCATAATCCCACATACATAAAATTCACATCATCATACTCATAATACTAAAAACAATATTATTACAAAACATGGACTAACAAAATGTATCTTTAATACATTTATGAACAATTTATTATCATCGTTTAAACTTTTCCTTTGCCCTTATCTTGCAAAGTACGCTGACCTGCAAAACAGGTTAGTCCAACAACTGAGCGTTAKACCAAAAGGTCTAGTGAGTGTATAAATCTCATACAAACAATATACATTCCAATCAATCAGTTCAGAATCAAACCTGTTCTGAAACATAAGCATATTTATGTTTCTCACTCGCGGTTATACCGCCAATATATCTCTCTCGCGGTTACACCTCTATTACATCTCTCTCGCGGTTACACCGCCATTTCATCTCTCTCGCGGTTACACCGCCATTTTATCTCTCTCGCGGTTACACCGCCATTACATCTCTCTCTCTCGCGGTTACACCGCCATTTCATCTCACTCGTGGTTACACCGCCATTTCATCTCTCTCGCGGTTACACCGCCATTACATCTCTCTCGCGGTTACACCGCCATTACATCTCAAAAACATTTCAAAAACTTTCTATCTCTTTATCCGGACTTGAAGTYCGGTCAATCTTGTCCGGATAACAAGTCCGGTCAACTTTAACACTTGATATTTAGTTAACATCTTTGTCCGGATAACAAGTCTGGACAATACATCACTTATAACGTTATCCGGTTTAACTTAAACCGGACAATACATGTTTCAACCATTGAACGGTTTAAAGTAATCCGGTCAATACACCGCACAACACTTGACTGGTTTAGACTAATATCCGGTCACCTCTTGAGCGGTTTAGAAGTAAACCGATCACCTCTTGAGCGGTTTATTTGTCCGGATAACAATCCGGGCATCATTTAAACGGTTTGCATAAATTGATACAAAATTCATAATAACCAGTTCCAAATTCTACCAAATTGTATATAAACACTTTATACTCAAAGCTTTAATACACTCACCTTTTAGAAATTGAGTAACAAAGCTTTTGAATCCTCCCTCTTTAGCAATCCTTCTGATTCTTCAGAGAAAAACTTTCTAAATATAGTATGTGTGTGTGTACCTTTTCTTCCCCAAAATTTATATATATACCTAAAGAAGAAGGAGGACAGGTGATGGGCGGCAACAAACAGCCGACCTCCCTTTTTTTCTTAATTTAAAATAAAATTTTAAATTAACCCTTTTTTAAATATTACACACATACCTACATACCCGTACACATATACATATATATATATATATATATAAACTTGAAATAACAACCAGAATATTACAATATTCCCTCCTTAAAAGAATTTCGTCCCGGAATTCCATTAAGTAAATAGGTAAGGATATTTTATCCGCATTCCCGGTTCTGATTCCCAGGTGGCATCTGGTCCCTTATGATAACGCCATTGAACTTTTACTAACCCAATTTCTTTGTTTCGTAACTTGTTTACCTTATAGTCAGTAATCTGTTCAGGGGTTTCTTCAAAACATAACCTCTCATCTACCTTAATCTCAGGTAATGGTACTGCCACATCTGGACTTATTAGACACTTCCTCAAATTTGACACATGAAACGTGTCATGAATTCCACTTAATTCCAAAGGAAGTTCTAACTTATAGGCCAC
>NC_037539.1:32623673-32624872 GCF_001531365.2 Cynara cardunculus var. scolymus
ATTCCTTTCCAAGGTGATACTTTCAACATTACTTTATCACCTATTTGAAACTCAATCGGCTTCCGACGTTTATCTGCATAACTTCTTTGTCTATCTTGTGCAGCTTTCATTCGTTCCCGTATTACTCCAATTTTATCTGCAGTTTGCTAAACTAACTCAGGCCCAGCTAACTGTTGTTCACCTATTTCATTCCAGCACAAAGGTGTTCTACATTTTCTCCCATACGAAACCTCAAAAGGTGTTGCCTGAATACTTGAGTGGTAGCTATTGTTGTATGCAAATTCAAYCAAAGCCAAATGACTATCCCACGACCCTCCAAAATCAATAATACAGGATCTCAACATATCTTCTAAAGTTTGGATAGTGCGTTCACTCTGTCCATCGGTCTGAGGATGATAAGTTGTACCTAATTTAATTTGTGAACCCATTTCTCTCTGAAAACTCTTCCAAAACATAGAAGTGAAACGACTATCTCTATCAGAAATAATCGATAAAGGGACACCATGTCGTGTTACTATCTCATCAATATATAACTTTGCCAATCTCTCCATCGAATATGACTCTTTCATAGGTAAGAAGTGTGCAGATTTAGACAACCGATCTACGATCACCCATATTGCATCATACCCTTTCGATGTTCTTGGCAATTTGGTTATAAAATCCATAGTAATATGATCCCACTTCCAAACCGGAATTTCTAAAGATTGTAACTTACCATAGGGACGCTGATGTTCAATCTTTACTTGAAGACATGTCAGGCATTGTTCAATATGTTTAGCAATATCTTTTTTCATACCTGGCCACCAATAATGTTGCTTCAAATCCCGATACATTTTATTTGTGCTTGGATGTATCGCAAAACGTGATTTATGAGCCTCATCCAAAATACGCTTTCTGAGATCACCATAGCATGGTACCCAAATTCTATTCTGGAATTTCCAAAATTCTCTGTCATCTCTTACCAAATCAGATATTAGTCCACCCAATCTTTCCTGTTTGATCTTATCCTCCTTCATTGTCTCATGTTGAAATTCTCGTAACTCTTCTTGAATACTGGGTGATAACTCAACTCATAAAGCTGTAGCTTTGATAGTTCCACTTTTCTCTTGTCGACTTAACGCATCAGCTACTACATTTGCCTTTCCTGGATGGTACAAAATTTCACAATCATAATCACTTACCAATTCCAACCATCTTCT
>NC_037539.1:32626472-32649314 GCF_001531365.2 Cynara cardunculus var. scolymus
GCTTTAGATTCTAAATGTGCGCAGTTAACAAATGATGGTGACACAAAAGAACGGTTTGCACCCGAATCAAATAAAACTTTGGCACATACTGAATTAACAAGGAATGTACCTGTCACCACTTCAGGGTGCTCTTCCGCCTCGCCTCTCGTCATCTGAAAGGCTCTCCCTTTTGCATTAGTCTCTACCTGTCTTGTCCCTCCCCGTCCACTTGAACTAACACGATTAATCATTTGCCCACGACCTGTTGGCATATACCCAGATCCTCGACCCCCAGAATATCCAAATCCCCGACCCCCAGTAAAACCAAAACCTCGATTCTTTGCTTGCGGACAATCAACACTTATATGTTGAGATGAATTACAAGTAAAACACCTCCGCGTCACCCTACAGTCTCGAGCTATATGTCCAGGTTCCTGACATTTAAAGCATACTCGAGATTCTGTATTGCAATTTCCCTGATGTATTTTATGACATCGGGTACACGCCTTATCATTAAACCTTGAGATTGGTCGATTCACATTTTCCATAAACCTCGGTCCACGGAAATCAGTTACTGTAACTTCCCCCTTTCTTTTCTCCCCAACCTTTTCTTGTGGTTGTCGATTAATATCTTGTTCCAATATTTCAGCAGCATCAACTGCCGCTTGAAATGTTGTCGGATTTCTGGATATCACATACTTTCGAAGATTTGACTCCAATCCCCAGATATACTTTCTCACCCTGCTTTTTTCAGATATAATATAGGCTTCAGCAAACCTAGATTGTTCCATGAAAACTTCTGTATACTGGCGGACTGACATGTTTCGTTGCTCAAGACGAAGGAAATCATCTTCCAACTTTCGRACTGCAGCTTCAGGACAATACTGCATTTTAAATTTAACCACAAATTCTTCCCATAACATGGTTTTCAGAATGTTCGGATCTGAACTGGACAAGACTTCCCACCAGTACAAAGCACTTGATCTCAAACGAGATACAGCAAACATAAGTTTGTCTTCTTCTGCATTTTTACTGATTTGCAGACTCAGCTCTATCTCCTTAAGCCAACACATAGCTTTAACAGGATCACGCTCACCAGAAAACTTAGGAGGTTTACATGCAAGAAACATCTTGATATCTCCTCCTTTTTGCACTGAGGACGAAGTGAGGGGTACAGACGTACCAGTTATCGGTGTACTAGCTCCAGCTTCCTCCTGATCGGAATTTCTTACCACATTTGGATTAGTTTGATTTGTACACCATAACAAATTCACCAAACTTTCCTGAAACTTCCCCAGCTCTGCTGCCAACATATCTTGAGTAATATACTCGAGTCAGAAACATTATGTCCACCCCTTGCTCTTCCTCGACCACGGCCAGACACTGAACTTTCTTAAGCCGACAATTCCTGTTCCCCACGAGTTTCTTGTCTGATACCTCTACCTCTTCCTCGTCCCCTGCTACGACTTCGTGTTTCTATTACATTTTCTGGATCCTCTCCTTGTGTTACATTTCTTCTTTCCCGAACTCTTCCATAACCAGTAGAGGTCCTTTCCGATTGATTGGGATTATCTGCCATTTCTCAGTATGTACCCTTTTTTGTCACATTGAAACACATATGATTATTCTCATAATCATAACATAATAACACATTTATCCTCATGTCTACTCAGAACTCAAATTATATCAATCATATATAATTTATCTTTCTCATAATAGGTTCAGCTATAACATATTCCTATGTTCATAGACCCAGTGAAACCTATTATCATATCTTTCCACACTTCTAGTTTAAGTCTAAGTATTTCGCAAATACCCAGATCCCTTAAAMTAAGGCTCTGATACCAACTATAACAACCCTCATAATCCCACATACATAAAATTCACATCATCATACTCATAATACTAAAAACAGTATTATTACAAAACATGGACTAACAAAATGTATCTTTATGAACAATCTATTATCATCGTTTAAACTTTTCCTTTGCCCTTATCTTGCAAAGTACGCTGACCTRCAAAACAGGTTAGTCCAACAACTGAGCGTTAGACCAAAAGGTCTAGTGAGTGTATAAATCTCATACAAACAATATACATTCCAATCAATCAGTTCAGAATCAAAGCTGTTCTGAAACATAAGCATATTTATGTTTCTCACTCGCGGTTATACCGCCAATATATCTCTCTCGCGGTTACACCGCTATTACATCTCTCTCGCGGTTACACCGCCATTTCATCTCTCTCGCGGTTACACCGCCATTTCATCTCTCTCTCGCGGTTACACCGCCATTACATCTCTCTCTCGCGGTTACACCGCTATTTTATCTCTCTCGCGGTTACACCGCCATTACATCTCTCTCTCGCGGTTACACCGCCATTTCATCTCTCTTGCGGTTACACCGCCATTTCATCTCTCTCGCGGTTACACCGCCATTACATCTCAAAAACATTTCAAAAACTTTCTATCTCTTTACCCGGATTTGAAGTCTGGTCAATCTTGTCCGGATAACAAGTCCGATCAACTTTAACACTTGAAATTTAGTTAACATCTTTGTCCAGATAACAAGTCCGGACAATACATCACTTATAACGTCATCCGGTTTAACTTAAACCGGACAATACATGTTTCAACCTTTGACCGGTTTAAAGTAATCCGGTCAATACACCGCACAACACTTGACTGGTTTAGACTAATATCCGGTCACCTCTTGAGCGGTTTAGAAGTAAACCGATCACCTCTTGAGYGGTTTAGAAGTAAACCGATCACCTCTTGAGCGGTTTATTTGTCCGGATAACAATYCGGGCATCATTTAAACGRTTTGCATAAATTGATACAAAATTCATAATAACCAGTTCCAAATTCTACCAAATTGTATATAAACACTTTATACTCAAAGCTTTAATACACTCACCTTTTAGAAATYGAGTAACAAAGCTTTTGAATCCTCCCTCTTTAGCAATCCTTCTGATTCTTCAGAGAAAAACTTTCTAAATATAGTCTGTGTGTGTACCTTTTCTTCCCCAAAATTTATATATATACCTAAAGAAGAAGGAGGAGAGGTGATGGGCGGCAACAAACAGCCGACCTCCCTTTTTATTCTTAATTTAAAATAAAATTTTAAATTAACCCCTTTTTAAATATTACACACATACCTACATACCCGTACACGTATACATATATATATAAACTTGAAATAACAACCAGAATATTACAGTCGCTGAAGAAGGGAACCTGAAGGTACTGTTCAAAAACACTCAACCCTTATTTAAAGACTCTACCTCTCAGGTAGTAGTCACTTCACTTTATCAGCTTCAGATTCCATCTACTACTTGCGGTCGACTGGAGTGGGTCCCTGAAAACCTTATCTCAAGTGCTCCTACCGACCAGCAGATGGCTCAACCAGACTAGAGTAAAAATTCCTCTTCGTACCTCTAGTAGTGGTGAGTTTGACTTCTTTTCAGAAGCTGAAAGACTCGGAGCGCTAAGGGCTGAAGAAGAGCTAGAGCTTCAGAAGAAGCAGACTGAAGACAACCTAAAGCTGACCAAGTCACTAGCTGAAAAGATTCTCCTAAAGAGAAAGTCCAAAAAGAAGGTGAACGTTGTCCAAGCCCAAACTTAACTTCTTTCTCTTGCAGAAGCTAAGCATGAGAAAAACCTGAAGCTGGCTGAGCGGGACAAGCACTGGAGCGAATCAAAGCTGAAGAAAAGAAGTAGTCCTCACCCGATCAAGAGCGTCAGCATCAGCGGACGATCCAAAGAAGGTGGAACTCTTGTCTCAATGCTCATCACCAGGGAAAATCTCAAAGCCATCACCGAGTACCCTTTCTACCTTAGCCACTATGGATACAGCAAATGGCTCGAGATCAGGCAAGCCATTCACCGATCCAAGTCTAGACATAAGCCGATAATCGAAGACATCATCAACGATCTCATCAAGAGGATGTCCCGGTATGTCGTAGTCCCTGACAGGCCATCTCTGAATAAAGGTGGAAAGAAGAAAAGACCATCTAGTTCTAATGACGAACCATTTTTAAGGAACGAACATGAAACAAGGTTCTCCTTAGATGAAGCTCTAAAGGAATATGAGAGTATAGACATCTCTATGTTGAATCTTGATCTGCCAGAGAAGGGTCCCTATATACCCAACTCTGTGCACTTCAAACCTGAGTTAAGAGTTATATTCCTTAACTATGAAGTTGAAGTAAGATTTTAGAGAATGTCTGAGCAACATCTATGCCCAATGGGACATCTGATTTATCTAATGTTCTGGGTAGATGATAGCTTGTAAGGAAAAGTCGTGGACCGAAAGATACGAAGAGAGTTCCTACGTCAAATAAAACTTGGAGAAGATGTACCTGGCTACATTAATCTGAACATCCTAGACTAGTTTATCTTTCTTTGTAATATTGTCCACATTTTCTTTTGTAATCTACTTACTATGTCCACTTTCAGTGATTTATCTTATAGTTTGTAAGCATTAGACATGTATTGAACAACTTATAATATTTCCAATGAATATAATATAAGTGTTTTTTGTACTTCACTGAAAAAGATCCCTGAAAAAAGTAATAGGGACACAAGTCTATGAGTTCTAGTGTTACTTTTTCACATTCACTGACAATCTATAAGTCAGTAAATAAGCTTTCAGTTTCAGTTTCTATTCGTGTAACTTTTCTTAAATGTAACTTAAGAAAATTCTTCAAGTAAAGACTGACTCACTGAAAAAGATCCCAAAATAGTTAAAAGGGACATGTATTTTATGTTACTTTTCCTTACTATTAGTTGATAAGACAACTTTCTTTATGTTATCTTGTTATCATCAAACAGGGGGAGATTGTTGATCCTCTCTCTCAGTGATTTGATGATCATCCCTTTTACCTTATGCGAAGTATTTATGTTTCTGTTTTTCAGTTTCAGCGATCATCATTGAGTTTGTTCAGTGATCGCTAAAGAACTTGTATTGTAAATCCAATCAACGACAGCGATACTTCAAGAAGACAACACTCACACCAAAGAACCTTCAGCAAAAGTCGAAGATTGAAATTGAAGATTAGAGACTGGCGAGTACGTGATCTGAAGCGGTATTCGGTGATTACAAGTCTGTCTACATATGTGTGAAGACTGCCCAAGCCTCGACGAATGCTGAAGAGACCTCCAGGTTATTCCAGCATTCAACGATCAAAAGAATCTTGTTAAGCACGATTGAATTTGTCTTGTCCTTATGCACACAAAGGACATTCCCATACCCTTTCTAAAAGCCGACTAGTTGACTCTATTACCCACCAACTTTGTTAAAGGATATCTGCTCATGAATAGGCTTTTGTACTATTCACTGTAGCAAAGGACAAGCCTTCATCTTAATGCTTGACACACGTTCTAACCCTACTACATTGCATTAAATGTGCATTTAATGAAATGGGTATAAATAGATGTGTTCTATCTCCATGCAGAGATACACTCTTACTAAAAAGAAAGAACACACATCTAAGAACAAAATATACGTTCATCTTCAAGAGCAAGTTAGAATCCCTTTCATTGTATTCTAAACAAGTTCTTTCCCAGATTGAACTTACTTTCTTCTATTTCTTTAACAGCAAATCCTTTTTTATTTTCTAAGATTAAGTGTGTAAACGTTAGATTGTTTAGATAGGTTTTTTACCTTATCTTTTCACAAACAATCTTGTAAAATCTGTATTGATCTTCTCTTATCAATATATATTTTAAATTTGAAAATGCTGTGTTTGTATTCATCCCCCCTTCTACAAACTGTTATACACATCTTGTAGACCCTAACGGGACCAATAAACACCTTTGAACTTTCATCTTTTGTATTATCTCTCTTTGTAGAATCATTTTCAGGTAACTTCTTTTAAATACTATCCCCTTTGAGATCACTTTGTATCAACAACTTTTAATTGTCTTTCTTTGTAGTTTGCATTAACAGTTTTACACAACATCTTTGAATAATCTTCCTCAACAACTTGTAATCTCCTTATGCAAGTAATCTTATTTTGAAATTTTCCTTTAATCTCCCCCTTTGTATCTGAAAAATCATCTTCCCTTTGTGTCAGACAATTATCTTTCAAACTCATCTACCTTGAACATTTTTGAATTATTTTTGAAACTCATCATCTTCCAGAATTATCTCCATTCATTTTGTTTAAATCTCCCAATCATTATACCTTCCCCTTAATATCCAACATTCATTTTAATCTTATCTCCCCTTTATGATGTGAATGAGGAACAACATCATACCATTAAATGAACGTACGAACATGAAATTTATGTTGTCAATTCGTAGATATATAAGCAAATCTTTTCAAATTTGCCAATGTAATCTTTAATGAATAAATCATTTCAGAACATATTGGGAAAATACCAGTTTCAACTTATGAACCCGTTTTCAATCTTTTATTCAAAGATTGGCCTGTGCATACGACAGATACATTTTGTGCAACAAATGCACTTTGAATATGATATTTTTATATGTTCATCTCACCAAGACTTCCATTCAATCATTGTTAGCTTGAAAAAACATATCTATGAATGTTATGATAGAATAACTGAAGTTTTTTGGTTTTATAACTTGAGTTCAGATCGTCATATTTCAGTCCCACACTTTTAAAATTTGGAGTTTTGGAGACTTCTTCATCTGATTTGTCCTTATTACTTTTTGAAGAATTAGGTGATTCAGATCCAGACTTGACAAATATTTCGTGAACAGAAGGAATTGAAAACTTTGAAGATCCTCTTTTAATGAAATCATATGAGGAACTTGGAGCCATTTTAAAAAAATAGGTCATTAAAACCTAAACCCATTTGTGGATTATAAAACCTTGTATCTTTGAGTTCATTTATTAACATTTTCAATGTCCGCTCAGATTGACTTCTTTTGAAATTTATTTCTTCCAACTATTTGACTTTGCCGTACAGTTGACCTCTTTCTTCAAAAATCATATCAAATTTCAACTGGGTGTCAACTCTCTCACCCTCTGCTTTTCAAACTCTTTTTCAATATAACAATTTGCTTTTCAAAATCAGATCTAAGTTGTTTTTTTTTTCTTTCTAAGTTTTTGTTTTTCTGCTTTCAGATCTTCACACAAACCTTTAAAACTAAAACTTTCATCTCGAAATTTTAAAATTAAAGCTCTTTCACCTTTAAGATTTTGTTTTAAAACATCAAAATCAGCATTCATAGACTCAATTTCAAAATTATATAAATTGAATACCTCAGATTCAGATCTGTTGCTTGAAATGTCCTTTGACATCTTGAAAGTGACTTGAAATGATCATTTCAGAAAATGATCTTGAGCTAGATTGGAATCTTCAAGAAAAGTGCCCCCCTCCTACGACTTAGGACGGGGGTCCCGCTAGAAAACTACTTGACACTAGAAAACCTCTTGACACTTATTGCTTGATGAAGAATATCTCTCACCAAAGAATAACTTAGATATACTCAACTTTCCAGATATCGTTTGAGCCTTGGGTGATATATTTGAATATCGGATAAGACTTGGACGGTATACCCAAATATCATATAAGGCTTGGGCGATATTCTCAACTTAACAGATATGGCTCGAGTCTTGGTCGATATCCACGAATATCACTCAACACTTAGACGGTATAGCCTAATCTTCAAACTCCACACGAATGTCGCTCAACACGTGGGGGATGTTCTCAAATATCGGTTAAGCCTTTAGACGATATCTTCCAAAAACTTGAATGAATACAAGTATATCTCTCAATACTTGGCCAATATATCCAAATATCATGCAACCCCTTGGGCGATATATAAGAATATCGTGCAAGTTTTGGCCGGTTTCCTCAAATATCTTTCAATACTTAGAAGGATTCCTCAAATATTCTTATAAGCTATCTTCAACGAGCGATTTAGTTAGAATATCGATCAACACAATCTTCAACGAGCGATGTTCTTGAGGATATCGCTCAATGAATGTCTTCAATGGGCGATATTGATCAAAATGACAGAAACTTCGAAACTTTTCACAAAAATCCACAAAAACTCAAATTTTGATGTTAAAAATTGCATAGATTAGTTTGAAAATGCTATATAAACATCTTTTGTGAATGTAATTTACCCAAAAACAGATCAAAAGAGTCCAATTTGATCAAAATTCAACAAATCGGTTTCTAACATAAAAATCAGAACTGTCGAACACTAAATCAAGATTTTCAAATAGAAATCGATTCCAATTTCAATCCTAGATCTTTCTGATTTGCTCTAATACCATTTGTAAATCCCAAATCAAGTCACAATCACAATTAAGAACACAATCAAGGACACAAGAATGATTTAAATGCCAAATGTATATTGAAGAACTCAAAGAATACAAAGTGTTCTTGAATAGCCAAATGTATACAAGTGATTAACAAGATTCTCAAGACTAAACTAACAACAACTAGCACACCCTTATTTATACTTATCATTACAAAGCATGAAAGGACTAACTATAAAGCATTAAAATAGTTTAAGTACAAGGACTTGAATACGACATTAATTTCAACAGATTTGAATCTAGATGTTGTTTGTTTTCCTTTCTCACACGCTGAGAAATAAGATTACTTTGCATAAGAGTTTTGAGGAAGTCTAGTGACTAGTTCTTTCTTGAAAGACCATTCAGCATCTTTAAAGTTTAGATGAGAGAGCATCTTGTTTCATAACCAATTAATATTTAAAGAGGCTTTGGAGAGAAAACAAATGTTTTCAGTAAGAGAGGAGTCCATGTTGATTACATAGACATTTTCCATTCGAGTACCAGTCAGGGCAAGTTTTCGTCCTTGTCCTTGACTGTACAAGTCTTCATAGAGAAGTTCACTGGGAAATCTTTGTCACACAGCTGACAAATACTTAGTTTATTATTCTTTATTCGCTCGACATAGGCAACTCGTCTGAAAGTAGTTACTCCATTAGTTAGTACACAAAATCCTCTAGCGTAACCATTTCCATTACCGCCAAAATTCACTAATAGATCAATCTACTCCTCGTATTTAGTTGACAGTGACTTATTTCGGGTCATGTGCCTAGAGCATACACTATCAAGATACCATATTTTACAATGGGTCCATCAGGGTTAGTGGACATGGGAGATTTCTCTTTCTTCATTTTAGTTGATTTTTTAGCTTTAGTGGTTTTCCTTTTGAGAAGTATTTCAACTTAAGAATTTTTCTTGTTAGAGAAATTACTCGCAATATGAGAAGTATCACCACGGTGATAGCATTTCTTATAGTTGAAAAGAGCCTTAGGGTCAAAATCATAAGAGTTCAGAAAATAGAGATAAGTAAGACTGTCACCATGAATACCCTTTTCCATTGTTCTCTAAGGAACTTTTGGTTTCTCAGACTTCTTTAGATTTAGGTCAACCTTCAGCTTTGGAGTTGATCTCTAATTAGAACAAGAGATCTTCTATCTCGAATTTGAGGTTTATTAGCTAAAGGCTTAGAAAAAGACTTCGTTAGCTTTGAGTTTTTGCTGGTCTTGGAAGAGATGTCAGCAATGGCTTTAGCTTTTCCTAATTATTTTTTACTTTTAAGAGTCTTTTCAGATAAAGATTTTGAATCAGAAGAAGTAGAGCATTGAGAAGATCGAGGTGTCAAGGATGGAAGAGACAAACATTCCAAACTTAAGCATAGATCGATCGTGATTAGCATCATCCTTTTCAGAATTATATCATAACCAGCTTTTAACTTGAGCAGAAATCTGACGCTCAGTTATTTAAGAAAATTTTGCTGAAGCTTTACACCAACCTTCAACGGTGGCTTTTTCAGTTTTGAGTTGAATGATTGCTTGTTCATGTTCAATATTGACTTTTGGATTGGCAGTGACTTGATCTCGAAGATCATTTTCAATTTTTGTCAATTCTTTAATTTTTATATGGCATTTCTCAAGTTGTTTAGTTAGGTCAAAATTTATTTTCTCATCTTTAGATTTGCCATTTAAAACGTTGCAAAGATCAATAATCAGAGAGTTCATTGCTGAACTTTTATAAGTGTCACACAAAGAAGATCATTGAGACTTGGTACGGGAGAGGTACTCGATGATGATAGGTTGTATCTTCTTTATCTGAAGGATTTTGAAGAAGAGTTTGTCCAATCATGTTCTTCAACGATAAGACCTTTGCCTTTCTGATTGTATCTTTTCATCCTTTTGTATTTTTCTTTCAGTTGCAGGTACTTGTCATCTTTTAAGCATAGAGAAGAAGATGGTTTTGAGATTTTCTTGAACCTTGATTCACTAGCGAAGTGTCCTTTCTTCTCACAGTTAAAGCATTTGGTTGTAGCTTTGTCAATAAGTGTTGAATTAGGCTTATCAATGATAACATAGCTTTTATTGCCACAAAAGTTGCTCTTTTTAGCAAACCATCTAAAACAATTTGTTAGAAGGGTCAGTAACTAATTAAACTTTGAAAGATTAGCGTCTGTTAAGTCCTTAGAAACAGTGGGTTCAGATTCAGTGATTGTGAGAGTAGAAGAAGGAAATGTATTCAAGGGAATAGTCTTTAAATATATTACAGCTACAAGTAAGCTTTTGGAATCTTTTGAATCTCTGATGAGATTCTTCTTCAGTTTTCTGGACTGCTCATTGGGGGTGCTCATGTGTTGGGTTGATCAGGTTGAAGACATTTGAGCAACTCAACCCAATGTTTGCGGTTTGAAAAATCTTAACCCAACTCAACCCAACCCGTACGGGTTAGTCGGGTTGATACATTAAAATATTTTTCTAACCTTGAATATGTTATTTCTCTACTCATAATTTCTTTTTCAACATCAACCATTTGACACAACTTATTCATACTTCTTACGTATATCATATTGAGTTAATTTTCTCAATTTACATATATATGTTAACAATTACTAAATATATATATATGAATGAGTTATATAGAGATGTGAATAGATTGAAAATATGTGTATATGAAGAGCATACATGATAGTGTAATTGTCTAATGTATATATTAATAGAAATTCAACAATTATATTAAATCCAAGAAATAAAAGGATATCGGGTTCATCGGGTTGGGTTGGGTTCAAATAATAGTAACCCAATATCAACCCAATACCTACAGTTTGACAATTTTACTATTCGATTAGACATTGGGTTGCTTCGGGTTGATTTATTTCGCGTTGGGTTGATCGGGTTGGTCGGTTTTTTGAGCACCCCTACTACTCATGGTTCAGCAATATGTCGTAGAGAGCACTAAGAGACAAGTTTTGGATATTTTTAGATACTTGAGACACATTGAATAAGTGTCCCAGGATTCAGACAAACATTCCAAAAACTTTGTCAGAATCTCAGAGTTGAAATATTCTCTACCAACAGTTCTAAGGTCAATTAATAAGAATTTAAAGCGTTGATGTACCTCAGATAGGGACTCATTTTTGCCACACATGAACATTTCCTACTCTCTTACCAAGTTATTTTTCTTCAGTTGTACCTTCATATTGAACAGATAGAGTACCCCACATGGATTTTGAGGTTTTAAGATTCATTACAGAGTGATAAACCTTGTCAGGAAGAGCCATATGGAAAACGCTTCTGGCTTTCGTCCACCTTCTTTCTATCATCGTATGTCCATTGATGGACTTGCTTTGCTACATCCCTTTCAGGAATGGCAACAGGAACAGCAGTAGCAGTGGCATGTATAGCTTCGGTGGTCACAAAAGGAACATAGGGTTCATTATTGATGTAGTAAGGGATTTTAGGATCTACACCTTCAAGTAAGATAGACGTACGATTTTTCTAGAGATCAAAGTTATCTCTGCAAAATCACAGAGGCTTGGCAAGAGAGCTATTTTCGTGATAGTTGTTTATTGTCATAGCCAATTTAGAGAATAGCTAGGAAAGAATGAAAAAGAGAAGATACATTGTTCTGATACCACTTATTGGTCCCAAAGGGTTCTATAAGAGTTTAGCAGTTTGTAAAAAAGGAGGGGTTGAATACAAACACAATTTTTTCACTTTTTAAAATTTTTTACTGATTAAGGGAGAACCATACAAGAATTTACAAATTGTTGTGGAACAAGAATATGAAAATTCCTAATCTAAATAATCTGAGAAATCACAAATATTTTCTTGCATAGAAGAAGATAAGTGAGAGAAAAATATAGAAGAAAACGCTGTTAGAAAGTGTCTTGGGGAAGGAGGCTTCTCAGATATTTATACCCTATCATAGAAGATATAATACCCTATCATAGAAGATATAATCCACGTGTCAAGAAGGGAATGGAATGCATATAATTGTCCATCAAATATTGCAGACTTTAAGCCACATGTGAGCAGTTGCCTCAGAGAGTTGGTAATCACGTTTGGAGGTAAGAAAGTAATCCATACTGTACCATTGTCGGATTGTGATATGGGGTATGTACTTTTGTGCAAGAGTATAAGACAAAACAATCTTGATGCACATTATATTGATCCATCCATTGAAGGAATTGCTAAGGACTTCTTCAGGTATTTTTGTTATCTTGGTCAGACTTCACCTTTAATTTAGACAGTCATGGTATCACTGAGCACTACTTTAAATCACGAGTAGACTATCTTTATCTCCAGCTACTTCTTTGACATTGCTGAAGTTTCTTTGATATCAATTTGTCTTTTAAATACTTAAGCTCTAATACGGTTATACATATGTCCAACGATCACTTGAACAGACTCAGATGCATATTGATCGTTGAAACTGAAATTACATTAGGACTTAAAGCATACACTAAGTAAAAGATCATCATCAAATCACTGAGAGAGTTCAGATCAACAGGTTGATATCAGTCTTGATCCTAAGTAGGTGTTTAGTTCGTTGGAATCTAGCGGAATTTGTAGAAATTGGAATGGTCAATTCCATTGACCAAATTTCATTCATGCGTTTAGTTCATTCTTTGAGTTTTGGTAAGGAATTCGAATTCCACATATGGTAGAATGTAAATTCCTTGGGTTCTAGAAAGAAATTCCAATTCATTCGTGCCATCTTTAAAAAAAACTATTATACTCTTAAATTTACTCCATTACATTCTGTACCACCATGATAGATGTCACCATTGCCACCATTGTCCGTGCAACCATCATCACCATCGTTGTCGCCAACATCGTCGTTACCACTATGGCCTCGCCCTACCACCACTGTTGTTGTCACCACCACTACCGTCATCAGCAGAACTGCCATTGCACCATCATCACCGCCACCACAGTCACTACAATCATTGCCACCACCACTACTGCCATCACCATCACCAATGTCATTGACACCACTACTGCCTCCATCCCACCACCAATATTCTATTCAATAAACCAAACAGATATATTCCAATTCTTTTGATTGATTTTATTCTAATTTCAACCGATCAAATGTATGGTCAAACATGATTTAATTTCATTCAAATTCCTTCATCTTCTAATTCCTTTGACATATTTCATTCTGTGAATCAAATATCACCTAAGTTATTGGAGTATAATCGGACTTTTCAGTCCTAACCCTAAGCAAAAAAAGTGGAACTGAATGTAACCGGTCCCCATCTCGGGCCGACCCTATTTTTAAATAGAATCAAAATTTTACTTTACTTTGAAATAAATGTTACACAATATTTTATAATTGTGATTTTGATTCTAAATATTGAAATACACTTTAAGTATTACATTTACTTGACAAATGTTTTTTGAAAAAATGGTTCCACTTGTAACCAGTCGCGGACCTAGGCCAAGCCTCGATTGTTTTCTGGAATGTGTAGCCGAACTTTATCCAACAGACCTAAAAATCGATCCCTATCGAGCGTTACTGGTCCCGCTTACGATAGCAACACTAATTCTAGTGTAGGTAGGTCATTTACCCATCTCTACATAGAAGAACCAAATCTATACTATATTATAAAACATTTGATAAAAGCTCTTAAAAACCATTTTTTTATGCATGAAGTACTATTTATTGATGCATATTACTTAAAATTTGAGATTACAAGTAAATTGTGCATACGTACAACTTATTAAAGCTCCATATTTAAATTCGTGTAACTAACGATAGATAAACATAATCAAATATTAGATAAACATCTCTTTTTAAATATAAAAGATCTAAAATATAATTAGGATAATCATAGAGTTCTAACAGAATATTTAATTATTATCTTTTTAAAATATTATATTATTAAACCTAAATTAAATTATAATTAAACATTTTAATTAAGGAAATTACATCAAAACACAAGAACTTTTAAAAAGATTAATTTGATATCGATATCAATATTTTTTTTTTTTAAATTATGATATTTTTAGATTTCTATTTTATTCAAAAATAAAAACATTATCGTTTTCTCAAAAGCACATAAAAACATATTATATCGACATAAAAAAGAAATAAAATTAAACACTGAAATCAAGATTTGTCTCGATGCATTACACAAATATTTTTCTAATAAAATAAAAATACTAACACCAAAAGAGAACTATCAAAAATAGTCTGGAATCCACTTTATCTTGTGGATCTATGCTTTAATAATTCTTTCTCCGTGGGCTTCAAGCCTTCAAGCTCAACTCCTCAAAGTCAAAGGTATACAATTGATTTTGGGCCCTCTTTCGCAGGCAATTTTGGCATTTGCTTGAATGGTAAAATTGTATTTTTAATGTTGTTTTAAGGGATAAAATGAAGAAAATAACTTATCATGGTATCGTATTATGTTTCTTTTATAACTGTAATATACATTTAAATTATATATTTACTAAGATATTGTATTTTAAAATATTTACTGATTATAGCAATACGTAATTTTCTTATTTAAATTAACATGAGATGACATGTGTTACCAAGATTTCATGTCATATCATTGTACCTGTTGGATGTCCACATGTAACTTATTTTCGATATGACAGTTTAAAATACAATGTCCAAATAAAAATAATTTGGATATATATTATTATAATAAAGAAAAATGAAGGTATAATGATATAAGAAGAAAATTTATGAAAGTGGGTTATTATTTCGTGCATTTAATTTGTCCTTGTTCTAAAATCCATCCTTTCTAAATATGGTTGTCAATCCAATGCAAATTTCAATACGTACCATATTTAATCTTATTAACATTTTACTAGAGGTGTTTGAATAAGAACCGTCTAACTAAAACCGAATCGATGTCGAATTGAAAAAATGGCCAATGATGCATTGTGGTTTCGTTCTGGATCAAGATAGGAATCTATTTTATGCGATTCAATTACAGTTCAATACCATTCAGTAATGTATTATTATCATAAGGAACTAATGCTCAAAAACCATTACTAAACTAACATTTTCTAATGTTTTTTCTAATTTAAATTTAAAGTTGAACGATTTTTAAGGAACATTTTATAATATATCCAAAGGCCAAACAAATTGCTTCTAAAAGTTGATTGTCATTAATTCTTGAAAAACGTTACTATAACTTTTAAGTATTAAACAATCAGTTGAAAATAAAAGAAACTGTTTTATTATATAATGTAATGGGCTTATTTTCCCAGAAACCCAAATTTTCATTCCAGATTAAACCGGAAGGAATGAAAATTCATTCTCATTTATCATTTTCATTCCTCAGCATGAACCAAACATCCATAAATAAAATTACTAAAACTTTAGTGAGATGAAAAAATATCTTTTGTGAGAGACCCTTCATTTGTTTTGCAAATATTTGATTGTAGAAGGGTTCCACTTGTCCACCCAAAACACCTTTTTAAGGTGACATTTAATTTGTTATGGAATAGTAGATGACAAATGAAGATTCTCCATAAATTGGAGCATAAGGCCCCATTTGGCATCAATGTTGTTTATGATTTTTGGTATTTAAAGAAGTCTACTTTACATAGATAATAATTGAACTTCTTTGAGACAACTTTATCATGTAGAAAATAAATCTAAAATAGCAAAAATAATGGATTTATAGGACCAATCTAACGAGTCTAGTACGGTTTTGAAATAAAGTGTTTAGATATCCTTTCGGAAAAAAATCAAACAAACCCATGTACTTCGGTTCATGTTTTTGGATGTTGAATAAACTGAACGAAAAAATTTATAATGTCATAGAGAATTAAAGAAAACATCGAATATGTTTGACGAAAGTATAAAAATTCATGAATTTGCATCTAACTTCCCGTCTTTTATAAGAAATCTATTTTAAAAAAGAAAATCTAAATGTAAATTCTTGTTAAAGAATATTAAACATACATTTTTAATCATTGTATACATTAATGTTATCATGTAATATATGACCCACCAAAAGGTATGGCACCAATGTGAATGGAAGGCATGATATTTATAGGAGAAATTGAATCCAATGAAGATATAACATAAGTAAATTGATCTCTTAATCATTGTTTTCCGGATTTTTCTTAAAAGTTACTAAGTCTGTAATACTCAGATTCGTAATAATTGCGAACCCACTAAACAAACAAAAAATTGGGCTTTTTTGACCCAAGTCCGCAACTTTACTTCCGTAATTGTTACGGATGTGGCCCAAAACCCTATTTTCCTTAATCCAGCCCACACATCTCCCCAATGCCACCTCTGTAATGTAACGTCCACAATACCACTTCTGCAATTATTGCGGACTTGCCACGTGGCAGTCTCTAAAAACCCTAATCAACCAAGTGGCAAGTCTGTAAGCCAGGTCTGCAATCTTATTAAGTTAGGTCCGCAATCTTTGTCAATAATCCCATTTTTCATGTATTTCATGTATGTTTGGTTGCGGTTGTGCACTGTATTTTTCCATCCTCATTATGAATTGTACAAACTTCAGCAAATCATTAAGAAGATCACTATATTGGTACAATTTGATTTCGTCAAATTTTTTTATAAGAAGACCAACGATGAATGTTAAAAGCCAACAAGTATTTTCAATCGAATATTTCTCTTCTCTATCTCCCTTTTTCTTGTTCTAAGTTTTATTCAAAATGAGTTCTGGAACTAATAAAAATTAGGTTACATATTAGTGGTGGGGGTTCGTAGGAGCAAACTAATCAAGAGTGGGAGTATGTTCCTGATCAACCGGTGCTCCGCATCATGATGCCATCAAACGTTACAAATTCGAGATTGGTTAGTTATGTTGAAACAAAATGTGGTATCAACTCTTCTATTGGTACCACTAGAATAACATACAAGTATTCTGGACAAATTTATGAGTTAGGTAACAAAGGTGATGTTTTGTCTTTCATGGAATTTGTTGCTGGTTCAAATAAGCCCTCAACACTTTGTCGAGGTGTGGTGGAAGCAATGTTAATGGTAGTTCGAACACCGGAGATTATGTGTATGCTGATGAGCGGAGTCAAACTTCTTATGTGCCTCGATTTGATTCAAAAAATGAGCACGCATATGGGGTTACCTATGACTTTATTCCAGAACAGGCATATAGACATAGTGAGTATATCCTTGATTTTCTTCCGGATACAGAACAAGTAGAAGAAGAAGAAGAAGTTCATAAAGACGATGAGGAGTCATATGTTTACAAGTTGGGTTTATCTGATATTGATACTGATGAAGAAGCAACAACATAAAGTTATTTTGTGAAATCTTTTACAGGGACAAATGATTTTTTTAATATGTCTCCTCCTCTTCCAACATCAAAGCCCGTTATCACACCCAACCAACCTATACCTTATAATCGTAGCGCAAGAGTAAGTTTAGCACAGATATTCATTACGAAAGATAAAATGACACTCGCCCTCAGGGTGAAATTTATTGAAGAGAGTTTCCAGTTTAAAATGCATAAATCTACAAAATCCATATATGAGGCAAAATGTTCCCAAGCAAACTGTATTTGGTGTATGATGGCAACCTCTATCAGATCCATAAAGATGTTTCATGTATGAAAGTTGCATGAAGTATACACATGCTCAAAGACCCAAATGCATCCCAACCACCATCAAGCAATCAGAAGAGTTGTGGGTCATTTAATTTATCCTAAAGTGCAGGATACTAGCAAGACACTTTTGTAGATCCGACATCCTAAACGATGTAAAAGAACAATTTAAAATATATATTTCGTACTAGCAAGCTTGGCGTGTGAAAGCTTATGCAACAATGATGGTGAAGGGTGACCCAGCTGATTCGTTTACCCGACTCCCTACGTATCTGTATGTTTGAAGCTCTGTAATTCTGGTACGATGACACAAATTAGGACAAATAATAAAGGACGTTTTGAGATGTTTTTGCAGCTCTTGGTTGCGTGATACGTATAATTTTGTTGTAACCCCCTTTCACCATTTTAAGTTTTATTTAATTATTTTTATTTATTACACAAGTATATAGTCTAAACGACATAATTTTCCAAATTCGTTCATTTGTATCACATTTGCGTTGGGTGCTTATAATTGACGGTGCTCATTTGAAGGGGCCTTTATTGGGCACAATGTTCTTAGCTGTTGAACGTAAATAACCAAATTGTGTTCATTGCTTTCGGAGTGAGTAGGTTTGGAAGTGGAGAAGGGTGGATTTGATTTTTGTCCTTGTTAAATGTAACGCCCCCAGAACCCCGTAGCATGATATTGTCCGCTTTGACTAACCTGCCCGCTCAACCACAAAGCAGTAGTCGCACGGTTTTGTTTACGCCCCCAGAACCCCGTAGCATGATATTGTCCGCTTTGACTAACCTGCCCGCTCAACCACAAAGCAGTAGTCGCACGGTTTTGTTTCTGGCAGCCGCACAACGCAAGCCCCAAAACCGGTCACACTAGGCTGAGGTATCCACACCCTTATAAGGAGTGCTTAGTTCTCCTCACCAACCGATGTGGGACGGGTTGTTACACCCTCCCCCCGTTAGGACACAACGTCCTCGTTGGGCCACATCGATCCGGGTCTGGCTTTGATACCATTTGTAACGCCCCCAGAACCCCGTAGCATGATATTGTCCGCTTTGACTAACCTGCCCGCTCAACCACAAAGCAGTAGTCGCACGGTTTTGTTTCTGGCAGCCGCACAACGCAAGCCCCAAAACCGGTCACACTAGGCTGAGGTATCCACACCCTTATAAGGAGTGCTTAGTTCTCCTCACCAACCGATGTGGGACGGGTTGTTACATTAAAGCAGTGTATTGGAGAAATGGAAGGGTCAGTTTTTGTATTAGACAAGGCTGCTTCAATAAACCAAGTAATTACCACCATGTACCTAATGGCCCATCACACGGTTTGTTGTCACCACCTACAAATGAATGTAAAATCCTGGACAATAGGGTCAGATATAAGCAACAATTATTTTGGAAGACTTGTAAAGCATACACGGTTGACGATTTCAAAACAGAATATGGTGGGTCTACGAGGCGCTTTACCTATCGGATATATACTGATGGACTAGATTGACCAAAAGAAATGGTCAAGGGCGCATTTCCCATGTATACGCTACAACATAATAACTTCCAAAAGTGTCGAGTTGGTGAATGCATTGTCGTGTTATGCTTGAAAATTACCAATTGTGGGCCTTATGGAGTATTTTTTAGACTTCCAACAAGAGTGGTATTCTATGCGTCGTAATAGAGGAGATTATTATAGTCACACATCTCCATTTTAATTTTTGTCTTAATTTTTGCTCAATCGTTGCTCTATGTATAATCTAGAGACTATAAACGTAGGACCTGTCGAATCTGTATTAGGGGCTCTCTGTTGTCTGGTATAGTAGCAACCCATGGTCGTATTCGTCGAGCAGGACGAGGAGTAGTAGAAGGTGGGGCCACATTATGGGTCAATAGCACTCGGTCCGACAACTGTAGGATGGATCCCCTGGGCTAGACCTCCATAGGATGTGGCCTATGAGATCGAGTTGTATACATGTCGACAGGTGGCCTCTGGACTGGAGAAGTGAACATGTCGATCCCACCATATGATGAGTAGGATGGGTTGAACATATCGTACAACACTAACATAGATGGGCCAACCATATCGAACGACCCAAACCCAGATGGGCCACCCATAGCGTACGATGTTAACCCATATGGTTGAGCCATACCGTATCTTGACTCATAGGTGGCCTACATAATGAAATCTTTTATGTGTTGTCAGTAGAATTTCACACAAATAAAATAAAATGAAACCAAAAGACAGTGTATAAGTTACTGTATGCTTAGGAGATACACCGTATGAGTGATCGGGCATGCTTGGGGATGACAAAAAACCAACCATGTCGGAGGGTTGTCCAGCATGGCTCTGATGGATGGTGGGATGGCATCTACGCACAAATAAGAATTGTTAAGCAATGTGTTTAAGTTCGTAAAATAAATATAGATAAAACGTAAGCGATGATTAAAATTAAATACTTACCTGAACATTTCAAAACTAGTTGCACATCTCTTCAATCTCGGTCATATGTCTATTCATAGCCTCCTTCTATGATGGAAAACCAGTAACATGTTCTATATAGGGTTCGACAGACTCCTTCCTTGTTTGAAAAGAACTAATATTCCCTTCGCACCTGGTCATCCGCTCCTACTACATGGAATAAGGGTCCTTGTCTGCCATATACCTAGGGCACCGCTGATATCCCTGATCATGATATCCTTGGCTGGTGTCTTGATGATGTTGGTCGGCCAATATCCTTGCCTAGGGTCTGAATGATGCTCAAAAGCATCGTCATATGATCGTCGTTGTCATCGTGATCGTGATCGTCATTGTCATCTCCCGTCCCGTCTCTCACCCTCTCAAAATAGCGCTGGCTATCTATATACCATGGGAATATCTCCTCAGCAGGCTCCGCTACAAGCCTCAGGCATGGCCTTCACTCCTCCTAATATATTCAAAACTTATAATGTTAGATTTTTATGGTTAAGTTAATTAATCTTTTTAAGTATTCAAAAAACCTACCTTTGACACATCAAGGATATCAAGTACGTGCCTCCAAATAAGGACAAGGGACCTATCTCAACGAACTGCCCTATGGAGCCTATGGTCGTCTTTTACAAAGTAGACAGTGTAGACGAGAAATGTCTCTAAAATCTATATATGTGGGTTACAATGTCAAACAATTAAGTAAATTGTTAAAATAGAAAATCCATGTAAAATGTATAAATATATAAATGATAGTAATTTAACTAACCTTAAAGACAAATAGAACTCCATAAATGTTAATTTACCTTTCTATCAGCCAGTCTACGGATGGCACCATGCATTTGCCTATTTGTAGGTTCCTAGATAAAGGATCCCCAAGGAAAATGGTTTCAAACCTGAAAATCCTCTATTGCCCTGATCAGGGTATCAGTAACAGGCAAATGGCCTTTACATCCCGAAAAAAAGATCTCAACCATCATCATCAAACAAACATGTACAACATCAACGTCCTTAAGATCGTCCTCTTCACCTTCGCTATTCCTAATGGTTCCATAAACATGAATGACATCGCGCACCATCAACTTCCCATCACCAAAAATCCTACGAATGAAACCCTCTCTTACCCTACGGAGACAAAACTCATCCCGACCATAATGAAGTATACATTAGCCAACTTGAAAATACGTCTCAACATCTCGTGCATAAGTCGGGAAGATCTTTGTCTATAAAAATGTATGAACAAGCATCGGGTCTGTCGAATTATCATTAAGATCCAACTATCATGAGTGACAGTGATCTTTGACTTCAATGTAGATGAAGCTTTATAAGAACCACCCTGCATATGGATCGAATGTGTAAATTTTGTAAATTTAGGGACCAAATATGTAGATTATCAAACTTTAGGGACACAATTAGTACAAATTCTAGTTTCCTAGGCACCAAATCTATTAATGCTACAAATTTAAAATCCAAAGTGTGTAAACACTCTAAATATAGGGACCGGTTATGTAAGTTTTGTAAGTTTAGGGACCAAATATGTAAATTATCAAAGTTTAGGGACAAAATCAATATGTATAATTTCCTCGGCACCAAATCCGTTAATGCTATAAATTTAGAGCCACAATGTGTTTATAATCTAATTATAGGGAACGAATGTGTAAATTTTGTAACTTTAGGAACCAAATGTGTAAATTATCAAACTTGATAGACAAAAGCAGTACATTGGAATTTTCTAGGCACCAAATCCTTTAATTCTATAAATTTAGACCTAAAGTGCGTTCATAATCTAATTATAGGGATCAAATGTGTAAATTTTGTAAGTTTATGGACAAATGTGTAAATTATCAATATTTAAGGACATAATCTGTATTGGTCCCTTTGTTGATCCTCTCTCTCAGTGATTTGATGATAATCCCTTTTTCCTTTCGATGTATTTTTGTGTTTCTGTACTTTCGGTTCCAGCGATCAATACATTGAGCTTGTTTAGTGATCGCTGAAGAACTCGTTTTGTAATTCATTCAGAGACAACGATACTTCAAGAAAACAACACTCACACCAAAGATCCTTCAGCAAACGTCGAAGACTGAAACTGAAGATTAGAGACTGGCGCATACGTGATCTGAAGCGGTATTCAGTGATTACAARCCKGTCTAGCTATGTGTGAAGACTGCTCTAGCTTCAGCGAATGATGATGAGACCTTCAGGTCATTCCAGCATTCAGCGATCAAAGGAAGCTTGYTTAGCACGATTGTTGTTGTTTTGTCCTTGTACACACAAAAGGACAAACCCATACCCTTACCAGAGATAGTACGGTACGAAGCCGATTAGTCGACTCTTTGTCCACCATCTTTAGGTAAGGATGTATGTTCATAAATAATGCTTTTGTACTATTTACTGTAACAAAGGACAAGCCTTCCTATTAAGGCTTGACAGGCACTCTAAACCTACCATACTGCATTAAATGAACATTTAATGCACTGGGTATAAATAGAAGTGTTTCTTCTCCATGCAGAGTGCGCGCATCACTCTCTATTCTCGTTCTTACTTCAAGCTTCTTTCAGCTTAAGTAAAAGAATCTTTTAGCAAT
>NC_037539.1:32649582-32649698 GCF_001531365.2 Cynara cardunculus var. scolymus
CCTTTGTGTGTAACTTAAGATTGTTTAGATAGGTTTCTTACAACTTATCTTTTCGCAAACAATCTTGTAAAATCTGTATTGATCTTCTTTATCAATATATATTTTAAATTTGAAAA
>NC_037539.1:32649798-32651772 GCF_001531365.2 Cynara cardunculus var. scolymus
TTTTCTTGAAGTATTGTTGTCTCTGAATGATTTACAAAGCGAGTTCTTCAGCGATCACTGAACATACTCAGTGTATTGATCGCTGGAACTGAAAATACAGAAACTAAAATACATCGAAAGGAAAAAGGGATTATCATCAAATCACTGAGAGAGAGGATCAACAAGAAGTATTGGTAATTGGTGGATGATAGTGGTTATGGAGGACGTAAAGATGGTGGATAATGGTGGTGGTGGTCGACAGTGGTGCATGAAGTAGTTGTAGCCTATGTGGTGGAGGTAGGTGTGGGAAGTGGTGGTGGTTATGGTAGAGGCGGTGGTGTGGCTGAAGATACCTGTGGTGGTGGCTGAAGATAACAGTGGTGGTGGAAATGGATGGTTGTGGTTGTGGAGGACATGAATATGGTGTATAGTATTAGTGGCAGCCGCTAGTAATGGTTGTCGGTGGTGGTGGTGGTGGTGGGTAGTGGACAGTGGTAGTGGTAGCCGATGGTGGTGGTTTTGATGGAGGTGAGGTGGCCCATGGTGGTGGCGATGAACGGTGTTGGTTGGTGGCCAACGATGGTTGTGGAGGTAGTGGAGGAGGTTGTAGTAGAAGAGAAGGTGGAGGTAGCCAACAATGGTAGTGGTGTGGCAATGGACGATGGTGGTTAGTGGTCGACGATGGTTGTAGAGGTGGTGGAGGAGGTTGTTTTAGTAGAAGAGAAGGTGGAAGTGGCCAATGGCGGTAATGGCGATTGACGGAGGTGGTAGGTGGCCGATGGTGGTTGTGGAGGTGGTGATAGATAATGGTAGTCGGTGGTCGATGGTGGTTGTAGGGGTGGTGAAGGAGGAGGAGGTCGCCGACGGTGGCTACAGGTGGTGGCGGAAGCCGTAACTAGCGGTGTTGACCTCTAACACAAATACCATGTTAAGGTTATACATCAAACGAGTGGTTAGTTAGTAATATTTTAGTTTATATCTCATTCTTATCCCGTCTTGTTCCACCGATTTAGTGGAACAAGAAAAATCCTTTTTGTCTCACGTTGTCCCACATTGTCCAAGTTCTTGTCTCTGTCCCATGTCGCACCAAATGTGGGACAATGAGTTTTGTCCCCTCCTGTCATGTCATGTCATTTCCTATATACCAAACACAACCTAATATATATGCTTTTACTAAAAAAAAAGAGAGAATAAAATGACCAAATGCCATAAACTTAATGAAGACAAGTTAACGACGTTAAGAAAAAGGACCCAACCCGTAACAAAAAGGAAACCACAAATGACCATAGATGTAATTATTTCGTTGGGGGGACCCAATCCATAATTTTGATATAACCACATGGACCAAATCTGTAATTTACTCTATTTAAAATGAGAAAAAAAATTAAAATAATATGGATTATTTAAAATGACATAAATAACATGAATTCGACAAGTTCATAACATTATACTTAATAACTTAAAATATATTTAAACCAATATGTATTAATGTTTGACTATAAATTTTAATTTATATATGTTGTTTAACTATTTCTTTTTAATGAGAGGTTGATTAAAAATTATAGGATAAAGGTAATTTGAAAAATTTCTAACACTATGCATTAAGATAGGATGAGCAAACTTAATATGTTAAGTGATCAATCTTTTAGCATTAAGTTAAAATCAAACACCTAAAATGAAGAAGAAAAAAGATATCATAAATTTAAAGAAATTTCTAAATAAAGATATAAATTATTATTTCTATACTATATTATAAAACATTTGACAAAAACTCTTAAAAACCACTTTTTATTCGTAAAGTACTGTTTATTAATGCATATTACTTAAAACTCAACATTAAAAGTAGATTGTGCGTAATTATAAGTTTTTAAAGCTCCATATCTGAATTCGTTTAACTAATTGCAGATAAACATATTCAAATACAGGATAAACACCTCATTTTAAATATAAAAAATCTAAAATATAATTAGGATAATCATTGAGTTCTAACAGAAT
>NC_037539.1:32652942-32655224 GCF_001531365.2 Cynara cardunculus var. scolymus
CTGCTGGTTGTTTAAAAATTCATATAAAATCACTCATTGATCCGATTGAGGTGTGCCATAAATTGTTGGAAAGGTATCTGTGTTTACTACAACTTTGTAGTTTATGTTCAGACTTGATTTTACCTCCATAATGCTCAAAACAGTGGGTTTATATAGCTGGTCCTGTGCAAAAACAGGATTTACATACTGTTTTTAAAAATTCATATAAAATAGGTTTTTGCTCCAAACGGAATGAATCCAAATCGACTGGAACCCTAAGTATTCGGCCTACAACTTTTGTTTTAACACCCGAATGCTTCTCTAAGTATGAGAAAAATGATCAAAGTCAAGTTGGTTCAAAGCTGTCTGGTGCCGGGGATTTAATAGCTTTACTTTTGCTTGAACTTTGTGCTTTGAGGATTGTAATATCCGTAGATCTTGTATCAATCAGTCACAAACATGTGTAGTTTATTCAGGACCAATCTTAGAATAAGAAAGGGGCATTAACAAGGGGATAGAAGCTACGTGTTTACTTCTTCGATTGTCGTCTAAGGTACGGATACCCGATTCTTGTGACTTTCTTTAATCACTAATTCATTATAGAGGCAATATTGTATCTCATTACCATCTCGGCATCTATCACTTGTATATAATTATAGTTTCATATTTTGTGAGATTATCCCTTTTCACATTGAATTGATATGTTTTTTTTTGTGATTTGAGCACTTTGTGCTTTAAGGCATGACATCGAGGGCAATGATGTCGTGACGCCTCCATGGCGGCTATAAATTGTCATGGCGTCCTCGCTATTATACCCCAATGTCAATAAGTGGGTCTGGCCTGGTACTGGCTAATTTGAGTGCGAATGGATCGATCCTAAGAACCGTTATCGGGAGCCGTATTCGGGAACCATTTTCGGAAGCCGATTATCGGAAAGGAATTGAGTGTATTGCCCTACACTCATTTTCCATTGTTCGAGTGGTCCGTACAACCCTCGAACCCAATTGATTTTCTTATTTAATTTTCAATTATTGACTTGACGATATTATTTTAAATTATTTCAGTATGGACATTTCATGTCAATTATTAATTGATCCCTTCATGTTCTGGTTTTYGGATTCCTTATAATTATTATCTTTTATTAACTCGATTTATACTTGCAATCTTGCTATTTTAATTATCCGTTCACTGAGCATTTGGCTCAGCCGAGGTTTGTTTTGTCCTCGGCAGGTACATGATCATAGGTGGGACTATCACGGGACTGAGAGCGATGGAATATGACTATTTTGAAGACGACTTGGATAGTATAGTAGTTTTTGTTTATGTATGTATATTGTAACTATATCCATGTTGTCTTAACTTTTAATCTACCACGTTCTTTTGATGGATGTTCTTAGTAACTCTGGTTATCTTGTATATATATATATATATATATATATATTAGCTATTTATCTTGTTATGTTTTCCTCTGTAACACACCATCTTCCGGCCATGCGAGACAAGGGTGTTACAAGTTATGGTATCAGAGTTGTAGGTTAAGATCCTGTAGTAAGACTAAGTTTGATTTGTGAGGAATGGGTAATAATATGATCGGGTAATTTAAGTTTCCCCTTCTAATTGTTTAATTGTATCATTCTTGCTTTTATAATTCAATTCTCGCTTTCGTAAATTGCAATTATGCTTCATGTTTTCTTCATATCCATTGTTGATTTTAATGAAAATTAAATGGCAAATGTAGTAATTCAATATGCCACCGAGATTGGAAGGACCAAGACGGGGACGGGGACGGCCTAGAAGAAATCAAACTGGGCCAGAAAATGCATCAAATGCCCCACCAACCCCGCCAACCGATCCTAACATTACATCAACGATCCACCAAATTATGTCTGAAATGCTACCAAGTTTGGTAGCACAAACTGTAGAAGCACTCCGTCAATCTGACGAGGGTCAAAACCCAAACCTTGTGAACCAACCATCAGAGACTCAAGGTCAAAGAATCGACACTTGGGGTAATTCCCAAGAGATTCATCTATGGCTTGAACGATTTCACAAACATAAACCTCGAGTTTTTATTTCGGCAGCTACTCCAGTCGATGCCGAAGATTGGATCATACATTTGGAAAAGATATTTCGAGTTTTGGGTTGCCCAGATCATATCCGTGTTGAATTAGCAATATATAAATTGGAAGGTGACGCCTACCGTTGGTGGCATGCGTGGAAACAGGCCCATATTGGGGTGGTTGATATTGGGTCTCTAACTTGGGAAGAATTCAAGGAGCTCTTTTATCAGCAATATTTCTCCA
>NC_037539.1:32656189-32665772 GCF_001531365.2 Cynara cardunculus var. scolymus
GTATGGTCGAGAATATGCTATTATTCGTCAACGAGATGATGAGTCTATCACCGACTATATGGCCAGATGTCTGCGTTTGGCAAGTTATGCGGGTATCATTGCGGGTACTGCATCACATCAAACTGAAAAATTCAAATGGTCACTTAATGGAAAGTACCGATCAAAGTTGATCAATCAAAATTTTACTACAGTTGCTCAGGTTGCTGACGCCGCACGGAATATAGAAAGGGAACGACTCGACACCATTCAGTTTAAGGGTGATAAAGATAAAAAGCGAAAGCATGACGGGTCATCGGGAAGTTTCAACAAGTTTAAGTCAGGCAATTCAGATAAAAGGAGATTTGGTGGTAGCAAATTTTCAGGGTCATCTCAGAGTATTACAAGTTCAAATCCTTCAATCATGACTCTCCCAACTGTTTGCAAAGAATGTAATCTACCACACCGACCGGGTCCGTGCCTTCGGATGACCGGTTCATGTTTTAATTATGGTCAGCGAGGTCATCTGGCTAGAAATTGTAAAGTGGGTCAAGCGGCTAATGCTTCATGGACAAGTCAGTCTAAAGACAAGGGAAAGCAGTCCACTGCCGGAGGTCGAGTATTCGCATTATCAACAGACAAACCCACTACTGGTATGGTCTCTGGTCATCTCCTTATTGATGATATGAGTATATATGTTTTATTCGATACAGGGGCAACTCATTCTATAGTTGCAGAGCATCTTGAAAGTAATCTTAGACAGTATAAACAATCACTTGAGTTTCCTTTGCTTATCTCTACCCCTATGGGGAGCTYTGTCTGTATTGTTGCACAATACAAAGACTGTCCTTTATTTATTGCAAATCGAATTCGGAAAATCACCCTATTTCCGATGAAGATGAACCATTTTGATATAATTGTTGGTATGGATTGGTTATCCGAACATCGAGCTGTGATTGATTGCGATTCAAAGCAAGTGATATTTGGTGATAAAGTCAATCCAAAATCTGTATTCCAGGGTGTCTCGCCTAAACCGGGAACCCGAGTTATATCGGTTGTCCAAAACAAATACTTCGTAATTTTTACCAAGTATTCTACTACTCACCAGAGCTTCTGGTTCTATAGACCAGAGCCTCTGGATTCATACTCTTTGTAACCAGAGCTCCTCTGGTCCCAAAGAGTTTACCTCTTTTCCTTCCAAATAGACTACCCCATATACTTTCATCTCATTATCTTGCTTTCTCAACCAGAGCCTCTGGCTGTATAGACCAGAGCCTCTGGCCACCTCACTAATCTTAATTATGGATTCAAAATACCTCAACCATTTCTAATGCATCTTTTTTCTCCTCTTCCATTACATTTAGCCACACCTTTCATCCATTACACCTTCCATAACCAGAACCTCTGGTTGTATACACCAGAGCCTCTGGTCCTCAAGTTCTTTATTATTTGTTTGAGGGGGAGTTTTTGCATACTTCGAATTCAATACACTTGCATCATTTGAGGGGGAGCAAAATATTCATCTCCACATTTCATTTCTTCTTACATGCATTTTTCATCYAGAGTCTCTGGTCCTACTATCCAGAGCCTCTGGTCACCCAAATGCTACATATGTATCTAACCAGGGCTCCTCTGGTTCTACATAATGGATTAACAATGTTTATCTAGAACCTTTGGTTTGAAATCCAAGGTTTCTATAACATGCAATCCAACATTACATCAATGCACTCCTTCATAGATGTTAAACCAAAGCTCCTTTGGTTCCTCCCCCAATGGGTCATGCCCAACCAGAGCTCATCTGGTTCCATGACAATAATTTTCATACAAAAACTCATCTTAATTGAAAATTATTTTTTCAAGATTATACAACATTGCAGCTTTTGTGACTAAAAACTATACATCATGAGTTTTTAGAAGACCAAAACTTCGTAATTAGTATTAATCTTACAATTAGATGAGATTTTTTCAAATTATTTTTGGGTTACGTATTCATCAAGTTATTATTTTGAATAATTTTTATTCAAATAATTTCTATCGTCATCATAACCACGTGCCTGACACCCTCAACAGCCTGTTCCCCACACGCCCTTTTAAACTTTCCCCCTCCCTTACCCCTTCTTGACACATGTCCTACGATATTAAATGCACGTACTATCAAGACGGCTTACGTTCTTCAAATCAAATCGTCACAAACCAAACCGCCAAAACTTTTCATGATTATTGTATTTTAATAATCAAGAAACGTTTCCCTTCCACCCCCACCCCAACCCCTCCCCATATTCCCGCCTATATATACTTTTCTTCTTCCTCCATTTTCCTTTTACGCTTACATAAACCTGCAACTAAACTCTGACGAACTACAAACCTGCAACTTCCTCAAACCTGCAACAATGGCATCCTCCGCCTCTCATGAATCAAACAATAATGATAGCAGAATCCAGTCTACCGGAGCCGACAGCCGTGTTATCGTCTTTCTCCCAATGAGGCCAAACAATCACGCTATCGAACTCCGAACCACTTTGTTTGACGAACGTTTTGCAATTATTATTGAGTTCTTCAAACACAACATTTTTCTTCCTGCTCTCACTCTTGCTGATACAGCCGTACCCATAAAGTACGTTCAATGGTATTGGCAAACCTGTGAGTTTGATGAAGAAAGCCACGGTATTATGGGGGATATGGACGCCCCTAACGATATGATTTTCTCTCTTAAACTATCGCAGACTAAGGTTTCCCGGATATTGTGCATTCCCACACGCAAGGAACTTGGAATTGCACAATTTGACGAACCACCAACCACTGACGATATTATCCGGTTCGTAAAGATGCTAGGTTACAACCGATGTGGAATATGTTTTTCTCCATTCTGAACAGAGCCCTTACATGCAAACTGGGCTCCTTGGACCATGGAAATATAAACATCATGACAATCATGTACGGGCTGTTCTTCAATCTTAACCTCGACTACGCCTTCCTCATCTACAACGAAATACTTTCAGCGGTGGTCAAGAAGTAGAAACTCCAAGCCGCTGGTAAGCCTCTCCCTGCGGTTCTCTTTCCTCGCTTCCTCGCCCTCTTCATCGGGGACGTAATGAGGAAGCATGGCCTACCAGCCGAGGAGCCGTTCACGCCCGTCTACAAGATGCATGGTCATCGCCCAACCCTCTCAAAGGAGGGTTATACCATCAATCGTCCCCTCCCCAGGGCTATGCTCAATGTCATACCATCAACATCTGAGCTACGCCAGAACTATGAACGCTCCATGCTGTCTCATGAACCGAGGGCAGCTACCCCGGAGCAATTAGAGTCGTCCCCTGAATCCAGCGAGGGAGGCACATGAGTCTTCATCATCGGATGATGACGACGATGATGATGATGATGATACTACTCAACGTGCCACCCCGGCCCTACTCATAAAATCCCTCAACCCATTTCCCAAAGGGCAACCACATCCTCTACCCCTGGTGATCAAAGCCATAAGGGTATTGAACAAGGACAACACAATCCAATCCCTACCTAAGCCAGCCATCCAGAGGCCATTCATCGGGCCTCTGGAGTTGAATCAGCTGAGGAACCCCATATTCCATCACCCCTCTCCCAACAGAGAGGTGATGCAGAAATAAGAGCCCCTTCGCCTCAAGGCTCGACACAACCCACCACACACACAGAAGCATGTGTTGCTTCTGACATTGATATACCCCAAGATCATTCAGAGCGATCTTCCCTTCCTGCACCTCCCCCTTCGATATTTGATCTACCGAAGGGGACACACATTCGTTTCACTTACTCAGCCTCTGAAGCTGAGGAAGAGGAAGTGGATGTCGCTACATCGCGAGATAGCTCCTTTCTTGAAGGCTATCAAGGACACGATGGAAGTCCTTCAAGGCCCACCTTCTCACAAGGCCAAGAAGGCGCCTCAGAAGTAGAGGCATAACCTGCATCATCTGTTGCTGCAGGGGTTACCACACATGCTGATCTGGTCACAAAGACTGAGTTCCAAGCCTTTGTCGATACAGTGATGCGGTCCTTGGACGACCTTAAACTCATCATGCAAGGGATTGTAGACAACCAACCCTCCACCACTACCTTTGACCTCCAACAATCTCTTGTAATCCTACAACACCACCTCACCCAAATCGAAACCCAAACACAAGCCAACACCACCCGACTACAAATGCTCCAACAAACCGTTACCCAACACCATAACACCACTTCCTCCCTAGCCACCCAACGAAACCAACTCATCATCCAGTCCATCGCAACCCTCACGGCCTAGGCAACTGAGGCTGATGAGAACCTTACCTACATTATCACTCAACTCCAAACCATCCTTCGAAACCTTCACTCCCTACCTACAACCATCACCTCCCAAATCCCTCACCAAAYCCCACAACCATCCACCACCTCTATCGATGATACCCTAGCCAATCTTACCCAACAAGTGGCTTCCATCCAAGACACTCTCACCCAACTCCTCGCCGCTATCCTCGCCCAAATCCCCCAGCATACTCCTCAACCACCACCTCCCTCTGTCGGCCCATACTTTGATGAAGCCTTTTCCTCTTTCACTGCAGAGGTGAGAGACCTTATCACTAACCTAACCATCCCCCCATCTACGTCCACTACCACCTCCATGCCACCACCAGCCTCATCCTCCACCACAGAGTTTGCCACAAGAGCTGACTTGCGAGCTCTGTCAAAGGTGCTGATCTTCTCTTTTAACGAGATCAGTGCCAAATTTGTTCATCGGGCCACCCGTCCAACAATGGTTCTTTCCCAGAACCTGGCCGATGAACAACGGCGCACAACTTACCTCCTCCAAACAATGAAGGCGAGTCAACAACAGACCTCCCTGAATGCATATCTTGCTACCTTCAGGAAGGAACAGAAGAAGAAGAGGACAAGAGCCTCTTGCTCAAGCAGCCGCCCACACAAGAGGCCTAGGCATGACGACCAAGATCCCGATGATCAAGGTCTTGGACCTCATGAGGGGGAGACACAGGCCGCGACTGCACAACAAACCGAATCCGCTGCACCACCATCACCACAAATACAACCACCACCTTCAACAGAAGGAACCCAAGCAAGGGAACCAGAGGCTCTGCCCTCTGAAGATGTACATGTACATGTTCCCTTCGCTACAACCCAAGAGCCCATCGTGTTGAGCTCTTCAACCGATGAAGAACCTACTACCCCACCAACACAACTTAACCAACCTCTTCCTTGAACACCCACATCAAACCTACCCTTAACCCCTTCACCAACACCTTGCACCACTCAACCCTTCATCTTATTCACACAACCAGAACCAATGATACTTCAACCTTCATCACCCCAACAACCAAAAACCCCAACTGAATCCCATGCACCAGAAACCACCCAAGCTGAACCAAATGAACCCCAACCAACCCAACCTGAACCAACACTAACCCATACACAACCCTTAACCCAAACACCAGAGGTGCATGCAGATACTCCCTCTTCATCAAGGCAACCTCCTCAGAGCTTGGTTGACGAAATAATACAAAGCATGGAGTCAATGAGGAAACGTCCTGATTTGCCACCGAGGGAACCAATTTTGCTAGAGAACATCCATCAATACCTATACCAAGACCGCGATGACAGTTTGACCATCAACCCTCCAATATTATCGCATGAGTCCATGGACCTCCTACACCATAGATTTATTAGACAGACCACTCAAGCACCCCAGGCTGTCTTTTCGAATAATGGGATAAGAAGGGTCATTGATATGAAAATAAGGACTTTTGCCAACCGAGCCATCCGATACATCAAGTTCACTGTGGAGAGAGCACATGGGCAAGTTTGCATATTCAACGAGAAAGACCTCATCAACCTCAACCCATATGACTTGATTGAATTATATACATATACGGCTCAGAGGAAAGACCACGACATCATATATGGAATGGCAAACCGAGCGGTGGTAAAGACGATGGAAACCCTGGTGAACCACAGAGCGAAGAGCGATTTTGAAATAGCTCTTCGGCTAGGCATTGAAAGACTCTCCTGCACCCCTCCAAACGAAGACTTCCAAGGCCTGCAGGAGAAATGATCTGCCTCAGTTCTGACTCAACCCGAACTTGGACTTGTTTACAAAAATGAGTTCGGGGTTAAAAAGTTCTTTAGACTGACTGAGGCCTTCAAGTATTCATCGGATACACTTGAATGGTTTCAAAAAGTTATTCGAGAGACACTGGGTAGACACTAAGTGCCAAGAGAAGAAGGGAGTCGACTCATTCACGAGATATCGACAGTCATCGCATATCGAAGACTACTCATTCGCTTCAGAGAAATATATTCAGGTAGCTCGTGATGAGTTGAATTTTTGGTTTGCCTTGATGTATTTTGATTCCAGTTTTGTAAGAATTTCATCATCCAATGAAAATTTGGAATCTGATGTTTTTTATTAGATTAGTCTCTGTTCATCACAAATGTTTCTAGATTAATATATGTTTGTTTTTTCATTACTTAGGGGGAGATTGTTAAACCCCATAATTCATAATGTAAAAAGTAATGAAAAACAATAAGTGATGAAGAACCAGAAGACCGATGAAGACATCAAGGCAAAAACGGCTAAGTCTGGAGTGCAACCAGAGGACTGATGGGCGACCTGGGATGCGATGGAAAGAGCATCCTCATCGATCCACTGGTCATCAACACTTAGAGTATTCTCCAGCAAATCATCCAGAAGCATACGATGAAGACTTAAAGATAAGGATGATTCATCATACCATGAATGATAGCTGGAGATGACAAATCGACAGCTAGACTTCAAGTTTATCTCTAATATTAAAGTTTATCAATAGAGTAGATAAATGTTATCTGTTAATAGAAGATTAGCTAAAAAGTCTCATTAGATAGTTATCTTCTTATTAGCTGATTAGTATAAATAGGTGATTAGGCCTATTGTAAAAAGAGTCGCTTAAGTCGCTTTTACGTTTTTCATATATATAAAGTGAAATCTTTGACGCTCAAGATTGTTATTAATTATTCATAATTTCTTCTTGAGTGTTCATCACTTTGTTCATGAATTCACTATAATTTGGTTATTATTAACTAGATTATTAGTGTTATTGAGAGATCAAGGATCAACAGATGCCCCGCCAAGGAGATCTTGATGCGAACTTCCTTGCCCTCCAGGCAGATGTTCAAGAAGTTCAGAGTCAGCTCCAGACTCTCCAAGAAGCTCTTCACGCCAACAACGACGCCATTGCTGTTCTTCACAGTAGGGCTGATGATGCTCAGGCAATAGCTGATCAGCAGACTGGTTTTCTTCAACAAATCCTAGATGCTGTCCGTCAACCAGCTCCAGTGATTGCACCTTCTTTCTCTGCCAATGATCGCGCCCAGCTCCATGAGACGCGTGAGGCAATGAAAACTCTAGCCAATGATTTGCAAAGGCTGGAGGATTCCATGGTTCTCCAGCGTTAGCGTTTGGACGAACTCTCTAGCCAATTCTCTCGAGCTTTAGCCAGAGAGGGGGAGATGAGGTCCAATGCTGGTGAATCATCTGATGCTGCTCCTACAGCTTCTCAGGCTGTTGGCCTAGTATCAGTTTCAGTTGCAGTTCAAGCTGAGGCTCTCGGAGCTGAAGTAGTTGCTGCTCTTGTAATCACGTCCACCGAAGCTGCTCTAGCTGAGGACGTAGAAGCCATCCCTAGGGATGATGTCCATACCATCACTGCTGCTGGTGATGATGCTGATGTTGATGATGATGAAGAAGATGATAATGAAGACGATGATGAACCTGTCATTCCAGACACCGGAGATGATCTAGATGGTGACGACGACAATGATGATGAAGATGACTTTACCATCAAGTTCTAGAAACCATCAACCGTCACCAAAGGTATTGCTCTCGGGGACTCTGCATCCTAGGGGGAGCAAAGGCAAGGTGAATCGACTCCATTAGGGAACCAGGACCCCAAGTCGAAAGGCAAGGCGGTCACTTAAGAAGGTAACTTGAAGGTACTTTTCAAAATCCCTCAACAAACCTTGTTTGAAGACTCTACCTCTCAAGTAGTGATTACTTTAGAATATCAACTTCATATCCCATCAACAACCTGCGNATTGGAAGTAGCATTGCCAATATCGATTCCTGTAGCCCACCTCATCTTATGCACACAGAGATAAAGGTTGTCACGCAGAGACTCACCCTCTGAGAGAATCTTCTTAGTGCAATCTTGGATAGAGACATTTGTAGCCCGTGCTTCTTTGATTAATTAATCTGTATACTTCGTTACAATGCCTCCCAAGATTTCCATCATCGCATCTAGTTCTCTACGTGTTGCTAAATGGTTGATATTGGCCCTTGAGGAGCTAGAGTAGATGCCATATGTGACCGCAGAGGCAAACATTTGCTTGATCTCATTTTTGAAGTTGGAATAGTCGGTGTAACCCGAAGAGATGAGACCAGCGGCAAATTGTGCAGCAAGTTCTGTCAGCTCGGCCTTCAAGGATTGAATGGAGGAAGGGTTGAGAGTCATAGCCTGGAAGGCTTCTGCGAGATAGTCTTTGCGAAGAACAAAGCTCTGAAGAATTGTGATTGTTGACTTCAAATCTGTTGTTGTGGAGGACAACTCTTTCAGAGCCTCTGTAAGAGTAGAAAGATCTTYTGACACAGGTCGAGAGATGAACAAGCTTTTCAACTCGTCCATCTTGGTGAACACCGCTGTGGCAAAGGTTTGAAACTCCTCCTTTCTCACATAGGTATTCTGGGTACCCAGATCACCAACACATGGTGATCTGTTAGCCTCGGAGTCAGAGGCACCCTCAGTGACTGGTTGTACGAAGTCAGCTCGGGGACTTCCACCATATCCTTGGCTATCTTCTTGAGGAGAGCCTAATGGTGTTCTGAAGATATCGTGCCCTGTAGGTTCAGAGCCTATCATGGCAGAGGGATCTTGTGTAGACATTGGGTGTTCTAGACCTTCTGTCATGGTGATTCTCACTTGTGCCTCTGAAGCACGTTCTTGAAGTTTACACTCATGTGAAGAAGCAACACATGCCTCTATAGGTTGTGGCGAGTCCATGGGCGATGGGACTCTTGTTATAAAACCTTCATCCTTTTGAGAGGATGGAGGAGTATGATGAGGTGGCCCAGCTGTGCATTCAACAGAGGAGGAAGGAATTACCTCTGTGAGGATAGGATGGGTAGGGCTCGGCATGTGCTTGCCTGATTCAATAGRGGATCCCTCYAGAACAGGGTCCCTAGTAACGTGGGTTGCACTGGGAGTTGGGCTAGTATTTGTGCCTTCGGCATCTTTTTCGCCCTCACCTAGCTCTACATCTTCTTCGTCGTCTAAGACGACTTCTGTCCCCAAAGTTGAYACATCAATGGTCGTTGTGAACTCCTTGTGGATATTCTTGAGAACATCCTCAATCTGTTTTGTTGGGGAGTCTTCGACGATCACTTTACGCAACCTTCTGCGCTTAACAGGAGCTGTATCCTCTGCCAATTGCTCTTCTCGATCAAGGGCTCTGTAGGCTCTGTAGGCTCTGTTGTTTCAGCCTTCTTATGTTTTCTTTTCTTGTGTTTAGGCAGAGGCACAGTTGGGCCCTCTCCTTCTGCGGGCCTCTTTTT
>NC_037539.1:32673237-32699444 GCF_001531365.2 Cynara cardunculus var. scolymus
GTAGGGTGTTAATCATGGATATTATCATCTTCATTATTTTAATTTTAGAGAAATACATGAAACAGTTTCATTAAAATTTCATTAAATATTATATAAAACAATTTAATAACCATATATGAAACAAATTCATCAAAAAAAAAAATATTATATGAAACAATTTCATGAAAAAAATTCAAAAGATTAAAAATGAAATCGACGGATGAGGGTTGTCTCATGTTCCTCCTCTACTCTTGCCAACTTCTCTTTCAATTCTATTACCTGTAAATATTCAATATTCGACAAAATCAGTAATTTGTTCGCAATTTTAGTAATGAGAAAGTTTATAACAATATAAGTAACATATATCTACTCTTGATTCGTATGATGACCCGATGCTACTGCTACATCCACCAATCATAGCATAAGAGGGATTTTTGGGTGGTCCCGAAACCAAAGATGCGGCATTTCTTCCGTCCTCCGACACTCTGCTTCCAAAGAGATGCCTCATCAGGGGAAGGGTTGTCGAAACCAAAAATATCCGTCCTTAAACCAAAAATGCTACTGCTACTATCGGAAATCTTTTAACAATCACAAATTCAATAACATTATAGATAGATAAATCAAATTTMAAAAACAATCACAAATTGAAAAACAAGATCAATATTAAATCATCATCAATTATGGGATTTTTAGATTTTGTAACTCCCAATTAATGATATGGGAGTTACACAAAATGGTAAAATTACTTAATTACCTTTGTTATTAACATATGAGATATATGTGAATCTAAAAAAAATATTGATTTTCATTGGTTGAGCTTTGTTAACAAAGTTAACACAATAATCTTGGCTAACATTTGAACCAAGCTCTCTCTGTATATATATATATATATATATATATATATATAGAGAGAGAGAGAGAGAGAGAGGAGCGTTCAAATAAAACTTGCACCATTTGTGTAAACCGTGTAAACCAATCTCATCCATCCATTTTCTTGATCAATGACTAAGATTAGTTTACTTTATTTTAGAAAATTAAAAAATAAAAAATATTAAAAATTTATTTTATTTCAATACTAAGGGCAAAATTGGTAAACAAAAATAAACCATTTTATAATAAAACCTTTTCACATTGAAACAGTTTCATGAACATTAATTTTATAAAGAACAAAATATAATATGCACCCGTTTCATCATACGTTTATTTCATGAAGAACAAAATACATTATGCACCCTTTTCATTTTCATCCTACCAACTAAACGGATCAACTTCAATCACAAAGCAACATGGATCACCATAAAACTAGATCATGAATCATGAATCAATTAGAGCATCAACATTTTCACCATCATGAACCTATTTCATTWACATGTAAAATATGCCTAGAAGAAGCAAATAAACCATTTTACAATGAAATCTTTTCACATTGAAACAGTTTCATAAACATGGATGATTTTTTTCATCCAACCTCAAATCAAGATTTCATTCCATAAGAAGCTAGAATCTTCATACCACGTTTCCAAATTCATTGAATAACAAAAAATTTAAAATCAAGTTTTTAATATTATAATATAATAAATTTTTTAAATGTTACCATTTATTTAATTTCCATTATTAAATTTCCTTATTTAATATTTATCAATAACTTCCTTATTTATCAAATAAATATGGAAAATGACCGAAATACACTTATTGATTAAATTTAATTAAAAAAAATAGAATTTTTCTATTGGTCGAAATTGGTTTACACGATTTCTTAAAATTGCATGGTTTTCATTTGAACCTGCCCCTATATATATATATATATATATATATATATGTATGTAGGGGCTCATTCAAGGGAGAACTGAGTTGTTTGTGGTAACTATGAGAACCAATCTCAACCAATCATTTTAATACATTAATTATTATATTTAAACAAATTTAAAAGGGTATTTCAGTCAATTCCTAAATTAAAATTAGATTTTAATTTTTAAATTAGAAGCRTTTCATAATATATAATTAATATTGATTTACATTCCAAAATTATACAATGATATTCAGAATGATATAAATCCATGTTTTTTTCTCATCCATCTTTGTATACTGTGTTCAACCTGATTTGTATCACATTGTGTTATCCAAATTTATTATCATCACAACGTTTAGTGTACTTACTTTGTATATGTATTAGTTGTATCTTCTTGTTGTGATTCCATATTATTGATGTGCACACCTGTGGTACATAAATAAATAACAAAGAGTATGTTTGAAGGCATGTTTACGAATTACTTCTTATTGTGTATCTGTATTAGTTTAATTTTATTGTTATTACTCTGGAATTCTTTAATACTTGCAATTTTAAATTTTAGATGTAGTTTATTGTATTAGAACCTGCAATGTCTTTGTATGTATCAATGTTATAATCATGTTTGGGTAATGTTGTAAATAAAAGGCAATATCTTGATGTGCACCCTTCTTCATCCTTTTCTTCGGCACCTTCGCAGTTATCGTTGGTGTTTCAAACAACTGAATTTGAGTTTCATTGTTGACAACATCTCCTGTAGAAGTATCTTCTTGTCCAAACATGCTTTGTAGCTCCCTGCTCATTATCCTCAAGTCTTAATCCATATAGTCATCTCAGCGCTTTGTTTCTGTGCTAAGATCGAATTCACTTTGCCCTTATAGAATCCTTGTATCCAGCTTTGTTTCATATGTACATTCTCATGTACAACTACATGGTTTCCTGAGAAAACACAAACACTGTCATTGTACCACAATGTACCACACCACAGGGTACCACAAACATGTTACAAAGCTGATCATAACAGTCGGTAGCACAGTTCTCATGTATTACADATGTGGTTTCATGTGGTACCAATAACTGTTTTGTTTCATGTGATACATTACCATGCACAAGTAGTTCTAATTGGTTACATACCACAATGTACCACACCACATGGTACCACAAAYATGTTACACAACTGATCATAAACCGTTGGTACAACAGTTCTCATGTATTACAACTGTGGTTTCATGTGGTACCAACAAAGTTCTCATGTATTACAACTGTGGTTTCATGTATTACAACAGTTCTCATGTATTACAAAGTAGAGATGATGATCATCAACATGATTATGGGTTTTCATTTCAACCTGCAACTGTTTATAGTAACAAAAAGAAACTTTATGATAGTGATCTGGGTGAGCTACAAGAACTTGTTGTTAGAATGATGAGGAATTGATATTATATACACTCACATATATTTGGTTTTTCATTACAAAGAATCAATGAAGGGTATTCAAGATTTGGTTCCACTAGATTTCATTTTATCTACAATTTGAGTCAATTCTGTATAGTATTTTTCATCTACTGGCAAATTCTTGAATAAGAAGAAGGCACCTAAAAGTTTGATATTATTGGAACAGGGAATCATTGAGGAAAATTATGATAAACTGAAGGCCTAAAGCGAGACATGGGTGAAGAGGTGTATAAAGCTGTGACAACTGCATTGACAGAGATTAACGAGTACAATCCAAGTGGAAGATACATCAAAATGTAGCACAAATTGAATGGAAACAAGGAATACAAAATGTTATCACGATGTACCACACAAAATATAGCCTATTGTCTTTGTGGGTTTAGGGGAATAGACTCCTCGAAAAATAGACAGTATCTTGACTCTATTTGGATTCGATTTGAACATTGTATAATAAGAATATTAACGGATTTGTAGCGCGCGCTCAAATCCGTCTCAATAACTTAAAAAAGAAAATGACAATCTTGCCCTTCTTTCCATTAAATCATTAAATGTTAGTATGTTATTTTAGGAATTACATTAATTAGGAATCCTTTCAATTTTAACCATTGATTATTAGGGTGTGTGGTTAAGATTTGATCTCACGGTTACCACAAACAACTCAGTTCTCATTTGATTAAGCCCCTATGTATATATATATATATATATATATATATAATTATCATTATATAGAAGGTTTACTTTGCAAACCATGATATTTGTACAAAGCTCATTCAACCAATCATAATTTTTCATTATGTTCATTTTTTTTGTAATTATGAGAGGTTGGTGATCATTTTTATTGTGAAGGGTGTTAATCATGGATATTATCATCTTCATTATATTAGTTTTAGAAAAATACATGAAATAGTTTCATTAAAATTTCACAAGTATTATATGAAACAATTTCATTAAAAAAGTATTATATGGAATAATTTTATAAGATTAAACAATTTCATGAACAAAATTCAAAAGATTAAAAATAAAATCGACGGACGAGGGTGGTTTGCACGGTTTGTACACATATAGGTGGTTTGCATTTGATCGCTCCTATATATAGAGGAGCGATCAAATGAAAATCACTCCAATTTGTAAAAACCGTAAAAACTACTCTCATCCATCTTTAATCTTATGAAATTTTTTCATGAAATTGTTAATCTTGTGAAATTATTTCATATAATACTTTTTTTAATGAAGTTGTTTCATATGTGGTTATGAAATTGTTTCATATACTACTTAATAAAATTTTAATGAAACTGTTTCATGTATTTCTCTAAAATTAAAATAATGAAGATGATAATATCCATGATTAACACCCTCCACAATAAAAATGGTTAATCAACCTCTCATAATTACAAAAAAATGAACAAAATAAAAAATTATGATTGGTTGAATAAGGTTTTCACGGTTTTTACAAATTGAGTGGTTTTTATTTGAACCCACCCCTATATAGATATATATATATATATATACTCCTATATATATATATAGAGAGAGAGAGAGAGAGAGAGAGAGAAAGAGAGAGAGAGAGATAGAGAGAGCGTTTGGTTCAAATGTTAACCAAGATTATTGTGTTAACTTTGTTAACCAAGCTTAACCAATGAAAATCAATATTTTCTTTAGGTTCACATATATCTCATATGTTAATGACAAGGGTAATTAAGTAATTTTACCATTTTATGTAACTTCCATATCATTAATTGGGAGTTACAAAATCTAAAAATCCCATAATTAATGATGATTTAATATTGATCTTGTTTTTCAATTTGTGATTGTTTTTGAAGTTTGATTTATCTATCTATAATGTTATTGAATTTGTGATTGTTAAAGGATTTTCGATAGTAGCAGTAGCATTTTTGGTTTCAGGACGAATATTTTTGGTTTCGACAACCCTTCCCATGATGAGGCATCTCTTTGGGAGCAGAGTGTCGGAGGACGGAGGAAATGCCGCATCTTTGGTTTCGGGACCACCCAAGATCCCTCTTATGCTATGATTGGTGGATGTAGCAGTAGCATCGGGTCATCATACGAATCAAGAGTAGATGTATGTTAGTTATATTGTTATAAACTTTCTCGTTATTAAAATTGCGAACAAATTACTGATTTTGTCGAATATTGAATATTTACAGGTAATAGAGTTGAAAGAGAAGTTGGCAAGAGTAGAGGAGGAACTGGAGACTAAACGGAAGAATATGACAGATTTGGAGGCCAGACAAGCTGCCTCGTCAGCCGAACAAGCCAGACAAGCTGTTGTCTTAGCCGAACAGGCCGCCTTATTAGAGCATTTTGTTACGTTTATGCGGTAGTCAGGATATGTTTCCCCCCTCCCGCACCTCCCGGTAGTTAGATTGTACGAATTTGAAGATTAAATTGTATGAATTGGATATTTTAAATTGTATGAATTAGATATTTTAAATCGTATGAATCGGTTAGTTTTAATTTGTTCACAGTTTTGGTTGTTATATTTTGGGCAGGTTTTGTATAAATAAATACAGGAGTTATATAGTTTAAAAAAAAATTATTTTTCGATTAATACAAATTAGAGAGGGAAAATCCATCGCTGAAAGTCCCTGAAAGTTCCCTCGTTGATCTGTCACTGAAAGTTCCCTCACTGATCCGTCGTTGAAAGTTCCCTCGCTGATCCGTCGCTGAAACCATTCCCTCGTTGATCCGTCGCTGAAACCATTCCCTCGTTGATCCGTCTCTGAAACCATTCCCTCGTTGATCAGTCGCTGAAAGTATCTCACGCAAATCCGACGCTGATTTCCTTCGCTGATATCATTACCTACGAGTATTTGACCAACGGAGTATCAGCGACAGATGACCTTTTTAGTGACGAATTTACTCTTGCATTTTTGTAGTGTTATAATGGGAGGAAAGAAAGAGCAAGAGATTGGACATTTTTTTGTTGGTTGAAGCAAACAACAAGGAGTGACTTTGGTGGATTGAGTGAAAACATCAACAAAAGAAGAAAGCATGTAGATGTTTTTTTAAATTTTTTTTTCTTAATTAATTTAGATATCCAACTCGTTATGCGAATCGATTAATCTCAGGATGACCACCGGGTAGCACAGAGCCACCGTATTTGAACCTCTGTATTCCTGCTTGGATTTGAACCTGAGACTTTTTACCTTTGTTTCCTTCGACATTTACATGATGGGTTTTTATGTTCCATACAGTGTATCATTTGCTCCTTCAATATGCAAGAATGTATTTTTTTTTAGCCTTAGATAACACCATGCATAAAAACTTGGTTTAGGTGGATAATTATTGGTTCTTATGGATTTAATCCATGAACTTGTCATATTTTGTTTAGGTGGTCACATATCATTATCATGATAATTTGCATTCATAAAGTTTAGAAATTTTAATATTCTTACGGTGTATAAATGTATTTTTGTATACGACAATGTTTGTAAATTGAATTATTATCATTTTCAAAAAAGCCAGATTTTACGACGGATTGCCGATGAAAAACCCGTCAATAATCTGTTTGTATTTTGAACTTTTTATTAAAAAGTTCATAATGTCCGATGGAAACATCTCGAACGACAAGATCTCGAACGATAAGACCTCGAACGATAAGACACATCACGGGTATGTTTGATTCTCCAACAAGATCTCGAACAACATATTTATGAGAGATCTTTTTAAGCACACCAAATTACTGGTATATATTAATTACTGTTTCACCTTGTTTACACAACATAAACAAAGAAGGTAGGTTCTTAGGAACTATTAACGCCTTCAGTTTATGCAGCTTCTGCAAATCCGACTCTAAGGTTGCCATAATCGAATATAGTGTGGTAACGACGCATAAACACATCACCCAGTATCCTGCATTAAAGCAAATATGAGTTTGTCAAGTACTATGATTGAATTCTAAAATGGAAAAGTAGATTTCTCGGGTCAGATGTGCCCGACCCATCATCGTGTAAGGCGCACATACCAGAGTGGGCCACGGGGAGGAGGAACGTCCAAAGCAATGAAACCACTGATGCACTGCGTAGATTCACCCTCGCCAAGCTTAAGTATGTACTGTAAATATAAAAAGCCGTCAAGAAAGAAAACAATCGTTTTATATTATTTCATGTTCTATGTACCAAACGCACCCTAAAAAGATGCCTTCTTTAGTCTTTTAACGTGGGTATTTAAGAAATTTGACTAATAGTCAAACAATCGCATAAAAATGTTCTCGTATCAAATTTCCTAATTTGAACGGTAACGAATTTAGGTAAAAGAAATACCTCCTCAGGCGAAAGTTTAAATTCCTTGTCACCAATGGTAAACGAAATAGTAGGCATAGAAGGAATTTTCGCACAGTCAACCGTCGACTCATCCAACGGGCTCGGCACCACATTACATAGCTGCAAATTTAGAGTTGTCATATTAAAATAAAAAATTCACGTAGAGGTCAGGTTTGCATACATATTACCCACCTCTATGTGAGATAGAATGGACTCATTTAGTTTGGTATCTGAATATCAACAAACTATGTGCCAAATAATGTTATAATAAATAACGAGAAAGGAGACTCACGTCAATGCCCAATTTTAAAATGCTATCACGTGTGCTGTTCTCACTGATCTGTTTGTTCATCCATTTTACGAACAACTCGCAAGCATCGCACATCGGGGTCTCCAATCCAGATGATACATCATTGCTTATATCTACAACACTCCTAATGCCAGCACTGCACATAATTATATGTAAACTTATAGTGAAAAACTGTCATCATGCAGAAATTGGGCAATCAAAAAGAACATGATAACACTTGCATATTTCCAGCGGTACAGATTCCAACACTGGCACATAGCTTCTTTGGATCAGCAACCTGTTTCGAAATAAAATAACACTCATATTGAAGTAAAAATGTAAAAGTTTAGCCGATGTGTGACATGACCCTTCCGATAAAACTTAGACGGCAAATGATGTCCCTAAGTATTGAGTCCAAGATGTCCTAGAAATATATGAGGCTAGAACTTGGCTCTAACACCATGTAAGATATGTGAAACCAAATTAGATTATTGTCCACAAGATCTCTTGATGAGAAAAAGGGTAGTCCAAGTTTAGCCCTATTGGCTCTCACACAATGTTAAATATGTATCTTATCAGAGTACAAACCAAAAGAGATCTTGAGGAGAGAAGGTGGTTCCAACATATATTTTAGTAAAAATGTCCTAATCTAGCTAATGTGGGACTATAACGGTAAGAAAACAAAACATCAAATAAAATTTTCAATGTTAGAATAAAGTGTTGTTTACTTACCATTGATTTAACCATATCAAACATTTGGTTCCCGAAATGGTTAACCAAATTCTTGCATTCCTGAGTAAGAACTCCTGCAGCCCTGATGGCAGAATTTATTTGGGTGATCACATCCTGAAAGCCGACGTCGAGCACAAAAGGAGTAGAACACACTTAAGAACTCGAAAATCCAAAGGTAATATAATCAAACCCTACTTCCAATCAATTAAAAAACCAAATTAATCGATTTTAAACAACATTATAATCAAAACCAAATGAAAACACAAGGTCCTCTTTAGTACAACAAAATATCAAGAAATGGAACCAAAGGGTCATATTGGCCCCGGTGGTACCAGCAACGTACCAGAAGGCCAAGGGTTCAAGAGGCTACATGAGTATTTGTTGTATGTAAATATTATACCCTCCAGAAAAGATATCAAGAAATGGAATGATACAAACCGTTGGACCTGCTATCAATGAAGTTCCCGAATCCGCAATTGCTGAACATCCACCCTTACAAAACCCTGAAAGAAAATTAAGAGAAAAAGCACTTCATGCAAGATTCAAGATCCAAAGAACAGTTGATTATAACGTCGTTATTGCCTACCAGTTGGCTTCCCACCAATATATACGTCGCCCATGTCAAACTAACAAAGAATACAAAAAGAATTAGATTACATACATATATATAAATCCGTAGTTGTATGTTTTAGAACAAGCATTAGAGACTAGATAAAGGAACCTGCCAATAACCCTTTTGTGTGACAGGAACATAAGTATGTGTGCCCTTGTGATKCTTTGGATCAACACCACCAAAGACGATCTCACCCCCTTCACCTTCCTCACTTCTTCGGTTCAACCAAAATGAAAACACACGCTCCTTAACTAGATGTTGATTGACCATGTTGTCCCTATACAATTATATGTAAAATGTTGGTAGGTTAGACAATAAACTATGTCTAGATGATCCCTTGACCATCTATACAAATCTAAGTGAGAAAGAAAGAATGTTGTTTCCACAAGTGATACCATCTTACAAATGGCCACTGCTCCAGCGGTACTGATGGAGCAAAACCTCTATAGAGGTGAATGGTTCAAGTCTCAACAAAGGTAAGGAGTGTGAGATTTTTTTTGTTACTTCAACAAAAAGTGGTGCCATCTTTACAATGAAATATGTATTTACTGCATTTTCCTCCATTCTTATGGATACAATCTTCATTTGAAGTAAATGGGACCCACAGATGACCGAAATGTTAGCTAAAGCAAAATGGACTATATATGGTTTGCAAAATATACCATACTGGGACAGCATTTCCAACTGAGATTTCCTTGAAACCAAGCCCAAGGATACCATCGAACTTCCCCGCCAAAAATGTCACACCAGGCTCTCTTGTTGCCTCAATGAACTCCTATTTAGATCATAGATTCTCAAACAGATGTCAAATTCAACCTTTTTATATATCAAATTCGATTGCGAAAAAAGTGACAAAGTTATCAACTTCACCTGATCCACAATAACTAGATCACCCACCACGATGTTGTCTTCACTAAAGAATCCAGTTATTGATCCACTACCGTATTGGATAGCAGCAGGTTTCCCTACAAGAATGACGACCAATATTTGCAAAAAAAGTCATTCATTACCAAAAGATAGCAATCTTAAATGAGAAATGGCAAATACATGAACAAAATTGGAAGATCCGACTCCATGATTAAACAGACTCGTTAAGAATACACTCTGCTCAAGTCATTTTGTACATAGACAGGACAAAATAGGGGCGAGTGAGGGAAGCATGTAGAAGGTTTTAGGGTTTTTAATTTGCCATGAGTTGTTTAATAATTTTACAATATTGTCTCATGTCCCTTATTTTTGTTTTACCTATTTTGGTACATCGGACTTGACATGACAAGTCTTTGAATCGTCATATCTCATCCTCAGTCTAACATCGTCCCAAACATGGAAAAAGTAATTGTACTGTCATGTCATGTTCTTTCAGCTTAAGCCTACAAATGCACCCGTAACATTTTCTCAATCAAATGTTACGAACATCCACGACACAAAGTAAGTCAACAATAATAAGAAAAGGGGATAATACTAATTCACTAACCATTGGCTTTGAAGGTGCTCGACTCAGATGACCTGTATTTTGAGTGGAAAAAGCAAGATACCTGCAAGGGTAGCATTATCATAACTCATTACATTTCATTCGGACTCATAGATGTTTCCTTTTATAGCATATATCTAGGTATTTCAAGCTTACCGAAAATAAGCATTTTGATGATGGGACCCACAAGTTAGAACTACCAGTGTCAAATATCACTGTGAACTTCTGAGGCGGGGTGCCAATGCCAATCTCACCATAGTATTGAGCATCCATATAGTTCTTCAGTGATACGATATCAGGCTCTTGGGCATCACCAAGATTTTGCACACTTTGTTTATACTTCCTAATAGACGCCTTTAAAGAATCTCCATCTTTCAGACCGAGGTCCGAAGAAACAAGATTTGTTTCACCAAATCTCACTTTTTTTAGGTGGATCCTAACAAGCCCATCATTTGATGTGGAAAAGGCCGGAGTACATAAAAGGGTTGACAAAAACAGGAATATTGATACGGTTTCCAATTTACTTTCCATGTTCACCTACAAGTCAATCCACCATTAAAAAGCTAATTAGCCATATGTTAACAATGCTATAGTTTGGATCTTATCTTTTCCCATAGGAATAGTTATGATTGAGATCTTATTCATCTTGAGTTAGAGTGTTGTAGATAGGATCTATTTTGGTTTTTATAATCGTGGATGTTTAGGCTAGCTTATGTGCATCTCAACAAATCCAACATGGCCTAAACTTAACAGCTAGACAAACCTCAATGGCCTCTGCGGACTTGAACCGATGAATGGTGGAGAGCAAAGTTAAGGTCTTACCGGTTAAGCTACCCCAACGACTTGATTTAGAGTGATGGAGATAGAATCTATATTTTGAATCAACATTACTACCATTGGGATCTATTGAAGACTAAAAACATTGTCTATTTGGGTTAAATTACTTTACCAATTCATGAAACACAACATAATCAATGATCATCAAAAACTATATATTAAGTCAACATTTGAGTATTAATCATGTTAACAAAAAGAAAAAATCATATAAAACCTTTAATACAAAGACTAACTTTTACATAAGTTTCTCAACATTAAATAAAAACTCATATCAATTTTAGGATTGTAGAACTATTCTTGGCTTCTTAACTCATCTTTTGACATCTATTTACAACCCAATGTGGAGGGTATTGCATTTTCTAATAAAAATAATCATTTAAACTAAAAGAACACCAAGAACACACACAAACTACATCAATTTCTCATATCAAAACAACTACGAAGTCGAAATTTTCTGATCAAATAAGAAGGGACAAAGAGAACAAGAAATTGATAGTTTTGTGCGTTCGTAAGCATTGCAAGCATCAAAACGATGAAGAAACATCAAAGTTTTCAAACGAGTGCTAAAATCAACAAACATCATAAAGAAATAGATTACAATGATCCCACAAAAACCTGTAAACAAATTAACAATTTCTTGTTGTTCATAGGGAATTTAACTCAAACAGATTGCATGCAACCTCAACAACCACTAACATTTCCTGGGAGAAACCAAAAATGTCGATCAAATCTAAAGATGAACTAATCTTGAAAGCTAAATACCATAAAGGACTTGGGATTCTCACCGGTTTCTTGTTCTTTAGGAAATTTAAACTCAAATTGATTGCATGCCACCAAAGAACCCGTTAACTTTTGATGGAGAAAACATACAACATTAAAAATAGAATCAAAAAGGTAAATAGATATATACTTGAAAACCGCAAGGAATTTAGAGTTCATACCATTCAGCTGATGATCGACTCCAAAGTTACAAATTCACACAAAAAATATGTATACATATATAACGCACCTGGACTTCCAATTATAGACGTTGATCAATAGATTACATGTTCTCGTCCGCCTGCGGTAGATATATGCGTGTCACTCTCACAATATGTGATTTTCTGTTGTTTGCCAAAAACAAACCTTACACTTCAAAAATTAACAAAATTGACCCCTTCTTTTTTATCTACATTCTAGTTGGATTTTTTTTTTGTTTGTTTCCGTCATTGAACATGGTACCAGTCGTTAGTATATACCATAGTTTAAGCAATAGGTTACATTCTAAACCAAACAAACCGATATTTTTATGGATGGATCTACCAAGACACTAGCGGTAGCCTATGGTGCCACTGAAATTGTCCGTCATAGTCTAACAGTTTATTCTACACTTAATGTTATTACTGCTGAGATTCGTTTTGTGTCATCATCGAGTATCGTTGCTAGAAAATTAAGAGTCTACATTCGCGTTTTGGTGTTCAAATTTGAGTTATCATATGGTGAAATACAAAAGCATTATAATTAGTTTTATAATAAATACTTTATTCTATTTTAAATTTATGTTACGTCAATTATATTGCAGACTTGCGTTTAAATTTATAGATTCTTCTTTGAGTATAGGTATTTCCATTCGAAGATAGGATAAGAAAATGATAGAATATAAGCATACGTTACTTATTTCTCAAGAAATGTAGAAGTTGTTTTAGTGAAGATCTCAAAATGTAAAAAGAATTGGAAGAATGGCTCAATTGTTCAAGTGTGTATTATTGAAGGTTAAAATGACAACTCATATAAACTTAAAGGGTATAAAGAGAAACTTTTGAAACAAACCTGACAAAAGAAACGTCACAGAAAACGACACCGGATGCCATGCAACTTTATAACCCTATTTAAAGAATTTATTTTAGATCAATAATAAAAAATTAAAAGAAGCTTATATTAATTATTTATACTATATTATAAAATTTTTAAAAAATTATTTTTTATGTATGAAATATTGTATATTGATTGTATTACTTAAAATTCAAGATTACAAATAATTATGCATAAGTATAACTTATTAAGGCTTCACATTTGAATTCATGTAACTAACTATAGATAAACATAACCAAATAGATAATAAACATCTTATTTTAAAATATAAAAAATCTAAAATATAATTAGGATAATTATCGAGTTCTAATAAAATAATTAATTATTATATTTATAAGAAAATTATATTATTAAACAAAATATAAATTTCGTTACTGAACCTAAATTAAATTATAATAAAAATTGAATTAAAAATTACACAAAAAATAGAAATTTTAAATAGTTAATTTAATACTAATATCGATATATTTTTGTCAAATTTTTATGATATCTTTACATTTATATTTTATTCAAAAATAAAAACATCATCTTTTTTTTTAAATTACATAAAATCATACTATAACATCGACTGAGATAAAAAAATAAAATAAAATATTAAAATAAAGATGTATCATACTATATTACATAAATACCCTTCTAATTCAAAAAGTACAAATTATAAGTGTTGCATGACAATGGAAAATTTACACATATAATTAATTCATTAAAGTGATTTTATCTTTTTGTTACTTTAGAAGCCTTTTCTTTTTATAACCAAAGTTTACGCATAATCCTTTTTTTATGTAAAGTTTATTTTCAACATAAAAAAAAGGATTTAATAATATATTTTTGTGCAGAAAATTTGATTTTATGATAAAAGGATTCTAATTTACTGAAAAAACATTTACACTCTACACACTTATAATTAATTATTTATTTTATTTTATATTTATTACTTTTTCATTTTACACATTTATTATATTAACATGTATAATCATATGTTAACTAAAATACATAATTTCTTTTTGTAAGTTACACCATTATAATCGTCTCGTCAATATATTCAAAACGAGACAAATATTGAATATTTTTTATTTTATCTTATATTATTAAATGTTATAAATACTTATGAATTATTTTTAAAATTTACATTCTATACTCCTAATATTTATAGATTAAATAAAGAATGATAAGGGTAGAAAGTGTAAGTATTAAAAATAATTTGTATGTATTTATGGTTAAAATAAAAAAAATATTCAATATTACATTCATTTTGAACGTATTGATGAGATAATTATAATGGTCTAATTTACAAAAAAAACCCGTCTTTTTTATGTATTTTAATTAATATACAATTACTCATGTAAATATAATAAATATGTAAAATAAAAAATAAAAAATAAGAAGATATAAAATAATATTAAATAAAGTTTAAATTTTTTTACATGAGAGCTTATGTAAAAAATATGGAATTTTGCTTGAAAAATGCTTCTTAATTATTTTTTTAACAAAACAAACTTTACGCAAAAGAAACTTTAATTGTAAAACTTATTTGTAAACTTTGGTTATTTGAAAATTTTGGTTTCTAAAAGGCTAAAAAATAATTCTGTAATTTAAATGTATTTATCAGTTATTTATTAGTAGGTTTATAGAGTTCAAAAATAATAATTGAGTATTTTGTCATGTTAGTACAGTTTAAATGATTATCTTATGTTTGAACGTAGGTATCAGTTGCTTATTTGTAAGTTTTATAGACTTCAAAAAGTTTTGGAAGGTTTAATACATACAACAGTTATGTATAAAATTATAATGTAAGAGATTATACATTAATAAGCAGTACATAATTCGTAGTTAGGTGTTACTAAAACTTTTAACCAAATATTCGTATAATATAGTAAAGATAATAACGCGTCAACAAATCAAGGCATGTTGTTCACTAGTCACGCAACACTTACCATTGTTTTATCTTAAAACTTAAAAGGGTCTACTTTCCCTTTTCGCTTTTCTTTTGGTCTCTTTTTGGTTACGTGACTTTTACGTATAAAGAACTATTACTTAACCAACAAGCTACAAATAATAAACACATAAATCTTGTTTACTACCAAATTTAAAGCTAGACGTAAGTAAAAAAAAACTTGGGTGCATGTCGAAATCGTGGGCGATGAGTTGGAACAAACTGAATCGAACATAATTACATAAAAAAAAGAACTTGCTTTTTAGGAAGCTTTCGTATGATCTTTTTAAAAGAGTTTCATGTAAAAAGATTAATGGAATGATTTACTTATACAGTTATATTAGCATGTTCAAGTTTATCATAACTACTTATTTCACAAGGGTAAAACTAATCCAACTTCGTATTAATAATGTATTATAATATTTAGATACAACAAATACTTAGTACACACACTATTCATCTTTGGTGAGATTTGAACCATTGATCTCCTTAAAAACAGGTCTATACTGGAAACTAAGTACAACTGAGCAAATGACTCTTTGGTTTCAAGATCTATCTTTTGGAGACGCCTAATAACATGTTTACTTGTATGATAACCTTTGTTGTTTGTAACATACATGATGATGCTGATTTTCGTTATTAATCTATGTTATTTTGAAGTGACATCAGATAAAACAACTATGAAGAGTTTTAAGTCATTAAACACTTTCTTCGTTTCCATTCATTTGGCCCATCTTGATTGAATGTTATGTCCAAACGATTAACTACAAAATAAGGACAAGTACGTTACACGAAAATCTTGTGACAATGTTGTAACTGAGATTTTGATGTTGTTTAGTTACGTCCTGAGTTTAATTGTTTATATTCATATTTTTGAACTTTGGTCGCATTTTTAATCATTCAAGTTGAACTTTTTAATTCCAAGAGTGCACGTATGAAAAATTAATTACAAATTGTTACTGCATTAAGAGTTATTCTTTGTTGAAAGTTTTTTTATTATACTGCCGTTTACCAAACGTTTATCTGGGTAAGCGCTTATCAAGTCACTTTACTTTACCGGATGAATATGACAAAGACTAAAAATCTTACCCGATAAGAGCGAAGGCAAGAATCGAGTCTTACCCGGTAAGTGAGGACGATGACTCTTACCATGGTTAGCGCTTACCGGGATAAATTGTTGCATAGGATGCGTTTTAGTAAATAAAATCTTATCCGGTAAATAAACGATAGTGTTAAATTTTACCGATAACTGCTTACCGAGTAAGTATTTAGATAAACGGCCCCTAAGAAATATAATAAGAAAACTTTAACATATCTCGTCATTTATATTTAAATGTGTAAGATTTTAGATGACCATAACTTTTTTTGTTCAAAATAAATTTCTAAATTTTCTTTTTTAACAAGAAGGTGTATTAATTTGCATCTCGATTTACAATAAAATTTACGTATTTTTCATTGCACGGGTACATAATTAATATTCATGTATATATATATATATATATATATATATATAAATATAAAGGAGAGATCAAATGTAAATCTCCTTATTTATACAAACCTTATAAACCATTCTTATCTGTCGATTTCATTGTTTAATTTAATGAAATTGTTTAATTTGATTTAATCGTTTCATATAATTCTTTTTTGATAAAATTGTTTCATATATTTTTGTTTTTAAGTAATAATGAAGTTGTTTCATATATTTCTCATTTTGATAAAAATTGTTTTCTAAAGTTAATATAATGAATATGATAATGTCTATGTAACACCTCATTACACATTTGCATATAACTTAGGTATTTCATGTTTATGTAACACCTCATTACACATTTGCATATAACTTAGGTATTTCATATAACATGAAATATAATAATTACATACTGGTCCCAAATTGTACAAATTGATACATTCAAAAGTAGCTACAAATTTTCGTTTACACCAAATACATGACTTGTATATAACATATTCACAAGTACATGCACATGTATTCAGCTTCTCAAAATCCACAGATGTAAAACAATAATAATTCTCCTTCACATCTTCCCATTTTCCTTACTCTCTACATGTGCCTGATTTGTAATGCACATTTTTAAACACAAAATAAGGGTTAGACCACAAAGTCTAGTGAATAATCTCTTTTGAATGCTATTACAAGGTGAAAATCACCAAAACATTACTTAAAAGCCCTAATTTATTGCATTGAACAATATAATAAACAATTTGTCGCATCAAACTCACAATACACCAACTTGTCGCATCACACTGATGTGATAACACATTTTTGTCGTATCTTACACATGCGACAACCCCCTTGTCGCATCTCAAGGATGTGATAGTCATTTTTCTCGCATCTCATTGATGCAATAACCCAACCTTGTCGCATCTCAAGGATGTGACAACCACCACTTGTCGCACCATATAGATGTGATAAATACCACTTGTCGCACGATATAGATGTGATAAATATAACTTCTCGCGCTACACTGGTGTGATAAACTCATCATGTTGCATCACAAGAATGCGATAAAATAACACTTCACTTCCAATCCCAATTTCATTGCATCATACATATGCGATAAAAATCAATCCCATCACTCAGAAAGATGCAATAACTATAACCCATGATCAAATGATCATCATTTCTAGAAATTGATTATACCACCCTTATTACAAAAATATACCCAACTCCTAATTATGTCACCCTTATTACCAAATAATACTCATCTCCTAATTATGTCACCCTTATTACTAAATAATACCTAGCTCCTGATTATGCCACCCTTATTTCAATCAGTTGACAATAACAAATCAAAACTCAAAATTATGCTAATAGATTGCATATAATCATCAAATACTCAAGTATGAAACCTTACGATTTCTTCACCAAAAAACAAATCAAATGATGTTTTATAAATAAAACTCACCTTGACTCACAAAGAGATGAAGACTTTTAACAACAACAATTATCAGTCAATAATCATATATCAACTTCTCTTTTCTTTCTTTTGTTCTTCGAACCCAGGGAACCAAAGAAAATGAATTTACCAAAAAAAAAAAAAAAATCTTACCTCATACTCATCAAAACCCATAAAGCAACACAAATATCTTCACATAATTTATTTTTCTTATAAGAGGTGATGGTGGTTAATGTTTTTAAAACAATTTATCAAAACACACTTCTCAACATTCAAAGTAATTTAAAATAACCCCAAAACTTTTATAACCAATAAACCTAGTTATCATATTATATTCTCTTTAAAAGAATTTCGTCCCGGATTTCAATTAATCAAACAACTGGAGATACTTCTTTCTCATTTCCGACTCTAGTTCCTAGGTAGCCTCTTGCCCCTTATGAAATCACCACTATACTTTCACCAGACTAATTTGTGACACCACAAACTCCACATTTGCATATAACATATATTTCATATAAAAGAAATATAGATTACACCATATTGGTCCTACTAGTATAGAGTTTCTATATGTACAAAATTTATATATGAAAAATTCCAAAAGAAAACTCTGAACTAACATATGTATGTCTACATATATTATCACAAAAATAGATTGATCTTCAAAATAGTAGATTAAGCATATAAGAAAAATAATCAGATTTTTCCCTTCCCCTTAACATCCCGAGACCCTGCTGGTCCTGCAATGCATATTTAAAACACAAAAAAATTAGAGATAGACTGGAAGGTCTAGTGAGATAACCCTTTTGTTGGAATTACAGGGTGAAGATCACCAAGATTTATGTAAAATCAACTTTTCATATAAACAAAATTATGATATCTGAAATTTATATCACGTATAAAATATAGAGGTGTAAAACTCCTCTGGTTCTACTGGTCAGAACTCCTTGAGTTCTTAAAAACCAGTGCCCTTCTGGTTCTAAAGACCAGAGCTCCTCTGTCTCTAAGAAACAGAACTTTTATTAAACAACTCTTCCAGTTAGAGCCTCTGCTCTGACCAACCAGAGCTTCTATACTTAAACTCTTAAAATGACCAAGTCTTTTATTTAATCAGAGACCCTCTTAACGTTTAGAGTCTTTGATCTAGATAGACCAGAATAGAAATTTAAGAAAATGACTTATTAAAAATATAACCAGAGCTTGTAATATTCGGGTTGTGTTAATCAGTTAATTAGATAATTGATTTCGGGTTATTCTGATTAACAACTTCTGAATTCCATTGATTATGGAAGAAAAGTGAATATTTGGTTTATTAATATTTATTCAAAAGAATGGAGAAGGGGGGGGGGGAGTCGGCTTATGTTATGCATTGCCATATCTCTTTTACAACTTACCATATATAGTAAGTTTGGTGAAGGTAAAAAGGGTTGGCTCACTATTGACATTCTCCATATATTATCTTTCCTTCATCGGCATAAAAAGAGATCAAACTTCAACAAGGATTCTTGTTTAAGGTGAGTGTTTTAATGCCTTGAAGTATCAATTGTTGGTATAACAATTTTAATTGCTTTTGGAATTGACTTATTATGATTCATATATATATTGTGCGGTTTTACCTAAACCGGACAAATGGTGTCCGGGGTTCTACCTAAACCGGACAAGGGGTGTCCGGATTTGCTATAAACCGCCCAAGAGGCAACCAAATTCTCTTTAAACCACTCGAGTATCAACCGGATTTCCCTTAAACCGGCCAAGGGATGTCCGGATATGTCTAAATCGCTCAAGATTAATTGTCCGAATTACCCTCTTTAATTCTAAGTGATTGTCCGGATTTGGTATCCGGACAATGATGACCGGACTTCAAATTCGGTTAAAGTTGTTTGAATTTCACTATCAGTTTTGGTTTAAAATTGAGAACCGCGAGAGAGATGAAATGGCGGTGTAACCGCGAGAGTGATGAAATGGCGGTGTAACCGCGAGAGTGATGAAATGGCGGTGTAACCGCCAGAGGAAAAGATAATATAACAATTATAGATAAAATGTTTATATCTGTATAGGTTTGATTCTAAACTGTTAGTTTGGAATGTAAGTTATTTGCATGAGAATTATACACTTACTAGACCTTTTGGGTTTAATGCTCAGTTGTTGTACTAACCTGTTTTGCAGGTCATCACACATCACAAGATAAAGGCAAGAGAAAAGTTTGAACGACGATGTTTAGATGCACATAAATGTATTAAACAAAGTTTTTGTTAGTCCATGTTTTGTAAACAATATTACCTTTTGTTTTATGAATGTGATTATGTGGATTATTTATATGTGGTAATTGTGGGTTGTTACAGAACTCCTCTGGTTTTCTGTTTATTTGTAAAAAAGTATTAAAAAGGTTAAGACTTAAAATAAAGTATAATAGGATAAGTGTTACAAGAATTATATAAAATAAATCTCTCGGACTGTTAGCAAATGGAGATTAATGCAAGTATACACTTATCAATCCACTATCGTCTTTTACAAGTAATAAAGTGGTAAAAATACTGAATATCGTTCATGGGGAAAATAAATAAAAGTTCTGTAGATCCCATTTTAATCAATCTTCAAGAAAGCTCCAATTCATCAATGACAGATCTGTATAATTCTTGTAAGAACACAATGATAGTTGAGAGAGAAAGTCATATCCTCTAATCTTGGTCAAACCTTTTATTTACGTAATGATATTACAATTGAGAATCCTACTCAAAATACAAGGAATTAACCCTTTATATAGGGTCAAACATATAGACAAAGTCAAAGTCAAACTATTTAGAGAAAAGTCAAAAACGATGACTTTTATACAATTATAGACAAAATTAACTTTCAAGATGAATACAATTTAACACTGAATTGCAGTCTTAACATTATCCCCCTTTGTATTCAGACTTGAAAGAATTTGCGCGATTTGAGTCTCGTTTGAACTTTGTTGCTTTAAGCACTCTATGTCTTTTTCAAAACAATCTTCAACTGAAATCTTCTGGCTATTGTTTGTTGAGAAAGATTTTCTAACATTCTCCTCCTTGAATGTAGAACCACGATGATCTTCTCTTTTGACAATGTAGAACAAAAACAGTAACAATCTTAAGAATTAAACTTTAACAAACTTTCTCTTCAAAAGCAATCTTTATCAGCAAACTGTTGTAAAAACTTGATCTTCACATTCAACAACTCTCAGACATTGTAGCATCGGAATAATTTTCTGTAATCATCTCCAGTCGCACTCCTTTTGAGTCTTTTGCCGATCTTTGTTGTTACTCCCCCTTGATCTTTACAACAAATTCCCCTTGTAATGTTCGGAATTGATCATTTCATTCATTATTACATACTCCCCCTTATGATGAAATGAGAATCATTATATCATACACAAGAATGAATGAAATTTTTTGCGAAAGCCGTCAATTTATGAAATTGTAAATAGATCTTTTCAAATCTACTTGTTTCATCTTTTCAGATTAAGGGAATGAGAAGATAACAACCAATTTCAACATATGAAATTGTTTTCAATCTTATAAAAAGATTGGTCTGTGAGTATAACAGATATACTCAGTACAACGGATGTACTGTATATATGAGACTTTATGAGGCTCATCTCACMAGGTCTTCCATTCAATCATCGATAGCTTAATAATAGCATATCTATGAATGTTTTGGCAAAATAACATATACAATGCAAAATTTGTGTAGGGTAGAAAGATAAAGCAACGTATGCTTTTGTTTAGGCTCAAAAAGATAAAATCGTGTGGACTACACAAATTTATCAGACTCAATTAGTGATCAAAAAGACTTGAAGGGGGGACATATATCCTTCTGATTCAATATCAACTTTCTCCGAATGAGAAATTTATAGATTGTGAGCTGCGTGCCCCAAGTGTTATTGAAATACTTATCTGTTGAGAGATAAATGAGTAGCTAGTGGGGTTATGACAAGAATTGGCCCGGGCTTTGCCTTTTTCAATATTAGTCTGGAAAGAATTAAGAACTAATAGATAATGTGGTATGCCCGAAAATTTAAAGTTTGGAACAAGATCTTGTTTATTCTTTTGATCATGACACAACTCTCATCAATTCTTTTATCTCACAACTATTACCCCTCTCATTTTTATTTTAGTCTCAGCACACAAACCCTTTTCTATATAAAGCTCACTCAGATATGGTTGTCCTCATGGGGAGGTTTGTCAGTTCTGACATTCCATTGAGGTATTTCTGATAAGCACTCAGTCCCTCCTAAAATAGCATTATGCACAGTTGATCACAAACAGTTGATCAAAAATATTATTGCAGATAAACACAATGATCAGATAAAAATTGATCAAGAAATTTGTCTTTTAAGCACAATCAATAAAGAAATTATGCGACAATGATCAGATTATTCGGTATGTGAGAGAAATGAATGAAGATCTGTAAGAATGAGTTTACAGATTCTAATTAAAAAAAATGAAGTATATATCAATCAAGATAAAAAAAATCAGAAAACAACCTTCGATTACAAACGAGTGTATTATCACCGAAAATGATGTATATAAGAGACGTGATAATAACAGTTTGAAAAATAGCTGAAACATGTATTGGAGTTATGTACGATGATAAATTACGCAAGTAAAATTTCAGGAAATACCTATTCAGAAAATGTACTTGTTTTAAAAAAAATCACTTTTCAAAAACATTTATTTAAAATTTCTAGAGACTCCCCCTATAAAGTAGATTATAGTAATGTTTCAGTTAAGCTCAAAAATTAAAAAAAAATTAAGAAAACATTTTAAGCACGGGTCCTAAACTGAGTGTTTAGAAACCACACTCGGTAAAGCACGAGTCCTGAACTGAATTGTTCAGAAGCCTTTTGTTTGGAACAGATTACAACTCCCCCTGTATTAGTGCATCAAAGATATGATATTCTGATCAGCACAAACTTGACACACCTGCAAAATAAGGTCAAACAGATTTTGGTACCCAAATGAACTTGGGTCCTATTTTTGTTAGTATCGGGCTGGGGTATGTTGTAACTTCCAAACCATCTATTTCTAGTAGATGTTTTCTTTTTAGCACTATTAACAGGATGATTATATACATAATATGATCCATACCAGTTATTATAATCATACATGTTCTTACCTTTCCAATCCTTCTGATATCTGTTGTCCGTACTCCATCTATTATATGTCTTCTTGTTCACAAAAGCTGTTGTTTTGCATGTGGAGCACATGATTCTTCTCTTGCTAAGATGAATCAAATCAGTAGTAGATCTTACAAAACAAGAAAGATGATTAGTAACAACAGGGGTACGAGATGAAACAGATTCAGATTTACTAACCCAAATGCTTTTAACCTTAGAAGAATTATTGGGTGATCCGATAACATACCCTTGATAATACTGATTAGAGAAACGAGAATAGTTCTTAGAAACAGTTGATTTAGGGCTGCTTGAATAACTGTTCGATTTGGAACAGTCATAGAAGCTAGTTTTACACTGAAAAGGAGAACCAATTGAGCTTTGAGCACAAGAAAAGTCTTTGACTTTATGTAAAAGTTGGTCTCTTTCAACAGTAACTAAATCAAACTTATTTTTTAAGTTCAATTCTCATCTTCAATTCAGTTTCAAGGTCTGTCTTCAGATCAGACAACTTCTTTGTAGTATCCAGGAGTTTACTTTCTAACTCCTTCTTAAGCATTTCAAACTTCTTCTTCTGATTATAAACTCTCTTCTCTCTTCATATGAGCTGTTCTTTTCCTTCTCAGAAGTGATGCTAAACCACTTTTTCTTATCAGCAAGCTCTTTAGCAGTAGCTGTATTTTTCTTTATAGTATTTCTCTTCTCAAGAGCAAATTGCTTATTCTCTTCGTCTAAAGCCTTCTGCTTTAGAGCAATGCTATTAGATAATTTCTGAATTTGACTCTGACACTCTTCTGTGATGTCTTTCTTCTCTTTATCATTCTTGGCACGTTCCAAGATGATCAGCTGCTCAAAATCTGATATTTGCTTTAACAACATTTTTGCGTTTAGCTCGAGAGAGTTTATCTTATTCTCATAAGATAAGCGTTCAGCATCAAATCGTTTCTCGAAATCAATAAATATTTTCTTTTGTTTCTCCAATTCCTTTCTCTCTGCATTTAAAACCTTCTCAATTTCTAAACATTTATTCCTCTCAAAAGAGTCAACTTGCAGTTCAGATCTATGAAGTTTAGCTGTTAAGTCTTCGATCTGTTTCTTCAATCTAACTGTCTCTTGTGGATTAGAAACAATTTTCATCAGATCACTTAGCTTTTCTTGTAAAATTCTCTTCTCTTCTTTCTCTCTCTCTCTCTCATTATAGTCAGTAAGACGAATTCTCCATGATATRTTCTTGTTAAGCTCAGAATTTAGTTTATCGTATTTCTCTTTAAGCTCTTTATATTATCTCTCCAATGAAACTGCCATTTTTAGGAACAGATTGATTAAATGATCAATTGCTTTGAAATCTGATAAAAGAAATCAAATACAGTTAAGCTAAAAAACACAAACAGAAAAACACAAAAACTGATGAGAAATTAGAAAAACGACGAAAAACTGTCTAAAATCAGTAAAAACAGTAAAACTATTAAAAACAGTTAAAAACTGTTAAAAACAGTTAAAAACTGTTAAAAACAATCAAAACTAGTTAAAACTGATAAGAAACAGTTTATGCGACGAAAAATAGTTCAAAGATTCTCAAACAGTTTAAACACAGAACAAAACAGAAAAAAAATATTCAAAATTAAAATCTAAAGAAAATAAAACTCAAAAACCAAAACTAAAACAATTTAAACAAAAAAAAAAAATAAGCTCAAGATGAGTCAAGCTCAAATCAACTGTTCAAGACCAAATCAACAGTAACCTTTACAATGACAGAATAGACAAAATACAATACAATACAATACAATACAATCTACACTTTAGACACTGAACAATCAAAGAAGATAACAATCTGCTAACTGACAACTGCTTATGATATGCTTTCTCAGCAGATTTTTGTGCCACAGAGTCACAAATGATTCACTTGATGGTTCAACTTTTTGAAGAATGAGAAGCTGAAATCACTAAAGAAGCTACCTTAGCCTTGACCAAATTTGCCTGCCCAAAGAGCTTCCTGTAACTTGATCACTCCACAACAGGTTTACCGATCTTCAATCAATTTTCCTTGTGATGTAGACCCTTAGCAGAATGTTATTCCCTTTTCTTCCAACACCTGTTTTCTTCACTTTCTGTGATCCAGAACTACAATCACCTTCTTTAACTTCTTTTGCAACCTGTCCAAATTCCCCAAACAATTTTGGCTTTTCTTCTAGCTTAGAATCATCAACCTTTCTCAGAAATGAAGATGACTCCTCCTCAAAAACTGGGAACAGTCAAACCACCATAGAGTTTTTGGTGAGGATGGTCAAAATATTTAGTTCATAGGCACAATCTCAAACAGAAAGTTTGCCTTATGTGTATAATACACCTAGCTATGGATATGCACAATCTCCATATAACCCATACAATCCTTACATTCCTGGTGCCATGATAGGAGCTGATGGCTCGTATGTGGGAACACAGCAGTACTACCTGCCCTCTTATAAAAATGGTGCCTCTTCACCAGCTTACTTTTCCATGGTTGTTCAATCTGGACCAGACACTTTCACAAGTAGTATGACAGACCAATTCATGAATATGACTGCATATAACACACTCCTGGATCCTTCTTGAGCTGTCTATAGCCCACCCTTTTTTATCATCATCCCAGCACTAAAATCATGCAATCCCAGCACTAAAATCAATTTTGGTTATGATTCAGGGAATAAAGTGAAATTGATAGATTGGTCAAAATGTGAAGAACTGGGTTTCAACTTTGAAAATTTAGACCATCCACATCCTTGCAATCCATTTACACTTTCAATTGTGCCACATCAGCTTTTGCAATTATCTTCCACATACCTGCAATTCACCTACAACACTTTCAACTGTGCCACGTCACCTACACTTTCAAAAGTGGTCCCCACTACAACATTTATTAACTATTTTATAAATTATTTATATATACATT
>NC_037539.1:32699559-32705781 GCF_001531365.2 Cynara cardunculus var. scolymus
TATTAACATTATTAATTTATAAAATTATTAAAAATATATTAACATTATTAAAAATATATTAATATAATTAAAATTATTAAAAATATATTAACATTATTAAAATTATTAACATTAAAAATATATTAACATTATTAAAAATAGTTTATTTAAATAGTTTTGGAGAGGAGGTTGGTGCCACGTGACTTTCAAGTTGAATTGCAAAATTTGCAAGTTGAATCCTACATGGCAGCAAGTGTGCACCAAATGTATGACAAAAATGGTTTTGCAATTCAATTTGCAAGCCCCCATGTGGGTGCTCTTAGTCAATCATATCATGGTGCACAATTTCCCTTTTTCCTCCTTCAAAATCAAACTACAGCCGGGAGCGATTTAAAAACAACAGTCTTTTGAGCTATGAAAGGCAAAAACCCAATTTACAACCTGTGAGAAATGCCAAGCAATGAAATTGACTGTCTTGTGTGAATTCCAGGCGATTTAATGAAGTCCAAACACAAGCCAAGTTGCCTAATCCGCTCAAGCTACTGTTAAGACAAGCGATACCTAGCGATTTACAAACAATTAACAGACTTAACCTAATCCGGACAAGGTCTGTGACCTAAATCGATCAAGCTGTGACCTAAATCACTCAAGTTGTGACCTAAATCGCTCAAGCTGTATCCTAAATCAATTAAGCTGTAATCGATTTACTGCCTAGTCCGCTCAAGTCTTCTGCGATTAAATCCCTTGTCCGCTCAAGATGACAGCTTGTAGATCCCTTGTCCGCTCAAGTTGTATCCGATGCAGTCTCTAAATCGCTTAAACTGGTTCCTAAATCGATCAAGCTTTAAACGATGTACACACTAAATCGCTCAAGTAGGATGAAACAAAAAGTGATTTAGGTGAAGCTTCAGACCACTAAATCGGATACGGAAGCTATACACTAAATCGGTTAAGTTGTGACCGATAATCCCTTAATCCGCTCAAGGTGTGTGCGGATAACACTCTAATCCGTTCATGCCTCAAGCGATGAAGACCTTAAATCGTTCAATCCTTAAGCGATGTAATCCTTAGTCCTTTCAAGCCTTATGTGATGTACACACAATCTTACATTTTAATCCGGTCAAGCTACGATTTAGAAGGTGATACGGGTTGAGAGAGATTGGGCTTTTGATCAATAATGTCTAAACCGGATGGGCCTTGGGCTGAGCAATTTAACACAGAAATAACAAAATTTTAAAACTAAAATGAATAAAAAACACTGTTTAAAAAAAAATCAAGAATACGAAAAAATTTAAAAAACCACAAAAATTCACTTAATCTTGAAAAACAAAGATTAAAACGTAAATCTTTGTGTATAACAAAGATTTACGAAGCTAAAACACACACAACGATCACAGATTTAACACAAAAACACAAACTTTTCAAAGAAAATTCGGATCAAATTCGAAGAAAAATAAAGAACACAATAAACAATAAGAAGAACACAAAAAATCAGAAAAAAACTTCGAAAAAATCTTCAAAAACATGTTGATTTCTTATCTGATTTCTTGCAATCCTGCTCTGATACCAATTGTAGATCTCACTTTAATCAATCTTCAAGAAAGCTCTAATTCATCAATGGCAGATCTGTATAATTCTTGCAAGAACACAATGATAGTTGAGAGAGAAAGTCAATATCCTCTAATCTTGGTCAAACATTTTATTTAGGTAATGATATTACAATTGAGAATCCTACTCAAAATACAAGGAATTAACCCTTTATATAGGGTCAAACATATAGACAAAGTCAAACTATATAGAGAAAAGTCAAACACGGTGACTTTTATATAATTATAGACAAAATTAACTTTTAATACGAATACAATTTAACACTGAATTTCAGTCCTAACAAGTTCATTTAAAAGTCTAAATAAAGATATGATTTCAGATGGTGAGTTCAAAGAAATATTTGTGGTGAGTTGGTTTAACACTACTGTTGTGAACAAGTAATAAAAGAGAGCTTAGGGTGCAGGGATTTGTTAAGATATTAAATCGATTTTTAAGTAGACAGTATGCTACAACATGGTTCTATAGCATGCTTTTATAAATAACTTGTTTTTACAACTAATAGCTTATTTAAGGTACTCTCTCGAGATGTAGAATGACACACAATCATAGATCGAGCCTTCATATCTCTATGCAAGGCTAGAGTCTCGACATTGGCTCAAACTATTCCTTATTTAAGCTAAATGGAGTGAAAACTAGTCTCCTTGATTTTAAGTAGCTCTCTCGAGCCGACTTCCATATCACTCAAGTTGATAAGTGCTTGTTGGTTTATCTCTAAATCCAACACATTTTAACACTTTTAAACAAGTGATCAACTTGTCCATGGATGATGTTTTTGCAATATAAACTTGAATGATGTAGTTGGAAAGATTTATTATTTATTTTTCTACAAACGGAATCGGTATTTCTCTTAACATCACCAAACACCCAAACTATATTTTTAGTCTACCATACTTGAAATAGTAAAAATTAATTGCATAAATAATAAAGCATAATAAGTAAAGCACAAGAAAAAAAAAGTAGAAGAAATAAATTTTAAAAATAATTGTAAAGGAAACTTATATATAAAGAGAATTTAAAATACTTCCAAACTATACTTTCATAATCAAGTGAACTTCCAAACTCCATCCAAAGTTGTTTGCCAAATTGCTTCCTTCAAATGCCAAGCATCCCTCATTTATATAGTAGGAGAAGGAAGGACAAGGACCCAAAAATAAAGCTAATATTCAACTATTTACATCGTCCAAAACGTAAAGCAATGTTTATCCAAAAGATAGTCAAAGACAAAATCTTCAACATGTACCATGAGATCTTTAAAACTGCAGAAGATGGGCTGCCAAATATTGGGATTAGACATCAAAAGATCCTTCGTACTATTATAAAAAATGCCCATGGAATCATCCTTTGCAGCATGCTTCAACCAAAACACCTATTAACATTTCTTTTTCCCAAAAATCAGCACGTAAACATGTTTATCACATCAATTTAGCTCCAATATAAAAAAGATAGAAAAATAAAATAAAAAGACTCAATTTGTGAAATTTTGTGAAACTAAAATGGATAAATAAAATAAGAATAAGTGTAAAAGTATCAAATAAGTTGATACTTATCAATAAGCTTAGAAAGACAGAGCTCAGACACAGAGCTTGAACATCACTCTCAAATACAGAGCTTAGATATAAAAGTTTTAAAAATAAAATTTTCATGACATAGAGCCTCTGTATAGCACATACAGAACCTCTAGGTTATATAAATCTTGTAAAACACTTTGAAAGATTTGTTTGCATGACCAACTCCTTGATACAGAGTCTCTGTATAGCACATACAGAGCATCTGGATCACAATATTCCTGAAAACACTTGAAAGGATTCCCGTATAACCAAGGACCCTCTGGTCTGTTCTAAAGACCTACCAGAGCTCCTATGGTTCCGAGTACATGCTTTGAAAAGATTTCTTATACGACCAGAAGCTCTCTAGTCTAGGCTGCAGACCAACTAGAGCTCTTTTTATTCCGATCAATACTTGATTTCTCAAAATCAATGTTAAAACTGAATACTGTGATTTCATCAAAATCATTTGAAATCGAAGGCAAATCATGCCTCTGGCTAAGAGCCGATTATCCCCTTCTCAATAACATCCAAGTTATTATTTCAATAAGAGCAATATCTCTAAATTCTCAAATCACAAAGAAGTGTTAACCCAGAGTTATTATCTCTTGCTAATATAATAACTAGAGTTACCTAACTGCCACTCTTATCCCATGGTGTGCCACCCTTATCTCCTCCTCAAATCTACAGAGATGAAGAGTTTCATACTGGAACAGACCGAAGTCACAGCCGTCCCATAGAAACATTATTTCCAATCAAAACAGACCGAAGTCGCAACCATCATGAAGGAACATCATCTGTAGTTTTAGCCAATAATGGACTAAAAACAGTTTCATACCGGAACAAACCGAAGTCACAACCGTCCCGTAGAAACTCTGTCTCAACAGAACAGACCGAAGTCACAACCGTCCTGAAGAAACCTTTGAAAAACTCTTTTCTTTCAAAACAGACCTTATGTCACAAGCGTTTTGAAGATTCAAACAGTATCTTTTCCAGATTTACAACCTTATTTAAAAGATACAAAATACTCTTTTAATCTCAAAAGGTTTAAACATACTTTCATCGGATAATACCATCCTGAAACCACTTTTATCAAATAAATTCTCATCGAACAACACTGTTCGATATAGGTTCTCTTTAACCTTTAATTTTCCAGAAAATAAACTCATATTAACTGCACATATTTACCAACCATTTCATACAAAATCTGAACCCTTAGCAAATTTAAAGACTAAATATTTTAAACAAAAACTCACCTTTAAAACTAGGAAACAGCAACAGAAACTGCTTCAACTTCAAATTCCAGATTCCAGTTTCTAAGTTTTTAGAAGAAAGCTCTCACACTAAACTCTCACTGCTTTCTTTTTGCCATTTTTGAAGATAAATCTTCAAAAGATATCCTTTTTTTATATTTCCCAAAAGAGGCGGTTTTGAGAAAACATAATAAAATAGCTTCTTCTTCTTATCTCTTCTAAATGAGGCAGTTTTGAAGAAATATTATAAAACTCTTTTCACAAATATTTTGAGCTTACACACACTTACACACACACACCTCCTCGATATAGTAAAATTATAATTTATGCACACATAAATCATCACAAGACCATGTATGATAATCATGCATATTTCACAACTTCACGCATGTTAATATAAATCATGAATACATATATGCATATTCTCAATCTCATGTATACATATTTTCTCATACATAATTATGCAAATTTCCACATAATCAAATAATAATCACGTAAGGATTACCTCGAGTGCTTAACCAAAACTCAGTTAACACATAATTTCTTTATTTCTTAACACTTTAGTCTTTCGGTTAGTGATTGCCTCTGGGGTTTCCACAAAGTTCAATTTTTCATCAATCGAAATCTCAGGTAACAGTACAACCATATTCGGATCATCTAAAACACTTTTGTAGATTAGAAACATGGAAAGTGTTATGAATAGCGTTAAGTTCTTCTGGAAATTCTAATTGATACGCTATTATACCAACTCGTTTACTGATTTTGAACGACCCAATGTTCCTCGGAATCAGTTTAACTCTCTTCTCAAAATGCATAATACCTTTCCATGGTGAAATTTTCAACATCACAAAATCTCCCACCAAAAATTCAATCGGCTTTCGACGCTTATCGGCGTAACTCTTTTGTTGGTCTTGAGCTGTTTTTATTCTTTCCCGGATTCGATCTATCTTTTCGGTTGTTAGCTAAACAATCTCTGGACCAGCCAACTATTTCTCCTCCACCTCATTCCAACATAACGACGTGCGACATTTTCTACCATATAAAATTTCATAAGGTGTCGCTTGAATACTGGAATGATAACTGTTGTTGTAGGAAAATTCAATCAACGATAGATGATTCTCCCATGAACCCCAAAATCAATGATACAAGCTTTTGGTATATCTTCAAGTGTTTGAATTGTTCGCTCGCTTTACCCGTCAGTTTGTGGGTGATACGCCATACTCAATCGAATTTGAGATCCCATGGCTTTCTAAAAGCTTTCCCAGATTTTTGAGGTAAACTGGTTGTTTCTATCTGAAATGATTGATAATGGAATACTATGGAGAGTCAAAATCTCATTGATATAAATCTTTGCACGTCTTTCTAACATATAAGTCTCTTTGATCGGTAGAAAGTTTGCAGACTTTGTTAGACGATCCATAATAACCCAAATAATATTATACCCTTTTGGAGTTCATGGCAACTTCATTATGAAATTGTGATATGATCTTATTTCCATATCGTAATTTCTAATAATTGCAAGTTCTGATAGGGTCGTTGATGTTCGATTTTTACTTGTAGACACGCCATACACCGTTCCACGTACCGTGCAATATCCTTCTTTAACCCAGGCCACAAGTAGAATGATTTCAAATCTTTGTACATATTACTAGTATGGGAACCGCACGTTGCGCGGTAGCATGAGTGCTTTGATTAATGATATGAGGATTGTCTATATAAATATATATTAATTGTTAATAAAATCATTAACAAATCATATTCAAATAATTCGAAAAAGTTAAATAAAATATAGTTAGTGAAATTTTAATACACACACATATATATATATATATATATAT
>NC_037539.1:32708154-32709754 GCF_001531365.2 Cynara cardunculus var. scolymus
ATATATATATATATATATATATATATATATATATAGATTGGTACCCAGGTGAATTGAATATGAAGATTTATGACTTTCATTCAAAATCATTTCACGATCATTCCCAAAATGAGGCACCCAAATTATACCTTGGAAACATAAAATTATATGATCATTCATTGTGATAACTGGATCTTGGTTATCACCCGAATTAATGAATACGTGATTATTTGTATAATTACGTGACAACATGATAAATTGATATAATTGATCATGCTAGTATGTGAAATTATGTGCATAATGTAGATGCATGTATGAGATTATGTGTATATATGGGTGCATATGTATAATCTCATATATTTTCTAGAATTTTTTATATGTTTTAGTATACTGAGTTAGGATCATTGTGACCAAAAATCAAGATTTTTGGATGAGTGGAAGGGTCTCAAACAAATTTTACCAAAACAGTGGTTATAGCTTTCAAAACAGAAAACCCCTTCTTAATGTTACACTCTTTTGAAGGAGTTATACTTATTATTTTTCAGTGGTTCATGAGTTGTTTTAAATCTAACACATAAGGATAGCTTTTCCAAAAAGAATCACTATATTTGGGTGTATAGTTTGGGAGTTATGGTGGTTTAAACATGCATGTGGAAATCTGTCAAGTCTGGACAGATTGCACACTTATTTTGTAAAAATTGGTTGAACCCCTAAATCACCATGTTTTTGGGTGGGGTTAGACTCTTTTGAAAGATAACACTTTAAGACATACTCCAGAGGTAAAATTTCATAAGTTTTGATGTTTCTTCTAAGAGTTTTAGATGAACAATGAGACACAAAATTTCTGACCGACCACTGTTGCACACCAAATTTGTTTCGGGTGTTGTGAGGTCATAAGGTCATATTTTCTCATGATTCTACTTGGTTTTAAAAGATAATACACTAAATATTATTGAGGAAAACGATTCATGCTTATTGGGTCCATACAAAACCAGATATGGTCGTTCCAAACTCATGCAATGATTCTGTCCAGGAGAAAAGTCATTCATTTTTGCAAAAAAGGACTTTTATGCATCATAATTTCCAAAAATGATGATTTTATGAAAGGAAACCACTATACTATTTAATATTAAAGTAAGAAGATATAAAGTACAATATTTTTGTTATCAAAAAAATGAAAGAGAACTCAGATTCCATAAGAAACACAAAAATGCAAGAAATGAAGGTTTTTCTTGCTATTCAAAAGTTCTAGATGGTTAGGTCACAGATTTTCACCATATTAAGAACATTTTTCATGTCTTTCGTGTAAAATCTACCCTTAGAACTTACAATGAAGAACACCTCTCCTTTGTAAACAATAAAGTATGAAAATGACAAGAAAATGGCACTAAAAGTGCATAAAATAAAGCCAAAACACTAACAAGTGTTCTTACCTTTGATTAAAAGAAGATGACCCTAAATTTCTTCAAGTTTTTCTTCTTGAATCTTTCTTTTCTATGATTGATATGGCTGAATTTTCTTTCTTGAAGAAGAAGATGGAGGGAGGGAGTTGTAAGTGAAAAGTGAGGGAGAGTAAAGAGATGAAAGGTTGAGAAATGAGTATTTTAAAAATTCAAAATGT
>NC_037539.1:32709768-32739331 GCF_001531365.2 Cynara cardunculus var. scolymus
GGGGGGGGGGGGGGGGGACTTGATGGGCCTATGGGCCTCTCTCTAATTTTTTTTTTTGTAAAATTAGCCCATAATTTATTGAGTTGGGTATTTTTGTGAGAAATTGAGAAAAAGTCCAAATTCCTATTTTATGATTTAAATAAATTCATAAAATATAATTCAAGTAAAAATATTTAAAATATGTAAACTCTATATTTTATGCAAGTTTTAAAAATTATTTGGAGTGTTTGGCATTTTTTAAGACGATTCGGTTCGTTACGGGTCGTAACAGTGTTTTGTACGCAACCTACCGGGATTTCTAACTACTTAAGCTCTAATCGCTCTACTTGAGTGTTAATAATATTTCTAAAGTGCTATCTGGCTACTAATCTGGTATTTAAATTTCCAGATGTCACAGCTTCCCCCTGTTAGAGGAATTTCACCCCGAAATTTAACTGTTGGTATCACCGATTGGTTCTTTCATAAATAGCTGCGGGTAATTATTTTTCATAAAGTCCTCCCTTTCCCAAGTGTACTCAGGTCCATGCCTTGAATTCCATCAAACTTTCATGATAGGAATCTTACTATGCCTCAGTTGTTTGACTTCAAAGTCGAGGATTTCGATCGGCTTTTCAACGAAGCGTAACCGTTCATTAATTTGAATGTCTTCCAAAGGTAGAACCAATGATTCGTCGATTAAACATTTCTTAAGGTTTGATACATGAAATGTATCATGGATGGCACTAAGCTCTTGTGGCAAGTTTAGTTTGTATGCAACCGGTCCTACTCTTTCGAGTATTTCAAATGGACCAACGTACCTTGGGCTAAGTTTTCCTTTCTTTACGAAGCACACAACTCCTTTCCATGGAGATACTTTTAAAAGGACTTTATCACCCACTTGAAATTCCAACGGTTTCCTGCGGTTATCAGCGTAGCTCTTTTGACGATCTCTTGTAGCTTTAAGTCTTTCTTGGACGATCGAGATTTTGTCGGTTGTCTCCTGGATGATGTCGGGTCTAGTCAGCTGTTTGTCACCAATTTCCAACCAGCTGAGTGGGGTTCTACATTTACGTCCATACAAGGCTTCGTACGGTGCGCACTGGATACTGGTGTGATAGCCATTGTTGTAGGAAAATTCAACCAATGGTAGRTGAGTATCCCAACTRCCTCCAAARTCTATCACACAGGCTCGTAACATATCCTCTAGCATTTGGATAGTCCTTTCCGTTTGCCCAACCTCGTGCCTAGTGCCTTTTGAACTGATTGCCATAATCGTGAAGTAAAACGGCTATCTTTGTCCGAGATGATAGAAATAGGTACTCCATGATGCGATATGATCTCATTGATATATAATTGTGCAAGCCTTTCCATATTGAAGTCTTCTCGAACAGGTAAAAAGTGCGCGGATTTTGCAAGCCGATCCACTATGACCCAAATTGGGTCATGTCCTCTCCTCTACCTAGGTAACTTAGTAACGAAGTCCATTGATATCTAATCCCACTTCCATTGAGGAATCTCTGGTTGCTGAAGGAGACCAGACGGTTTCTGATGCTCAGCTTTTACCCTTGCGCATGTTAAGCATCGGCTTACGTACAAAGCAACGTCCTTCTTCATTCCTGGCCACCAGTAATACTCTCTTAGCTCTTTGTACATCTTATTGGTTCTTGGGAGAATTGAGTATCTTGAGCGATGTGCTTCCTCCAAAATTGTTGACGCAAGGCTGTCGTCCTTTAGTATCCAAACTCTATCTCTGAAGTAACGCATCCCATCTGCTCGAGTTTCGAATTCCTTCTCTAAGTGGGGAAGGGTCTCGTTCCTCAGATTCTCCGTTTTCAATGCCTCTTCTTGAACTTCAAGAATTTGCGTTTTTAGGTTCGTTTGAATCAGCATCCCCATGGCTCATACCCTTGACGGTTTTACCATTTCTTTCTGGCTTAATGCGTCTGCTACTACGTTAGCTTTCCCCGGGTGGTACTTTATTTCACAGTCATAATCGTTGAGAAGTTCGACCTATCTCCTTTGCCTCATGTTCAACATCTTTTGGTCTAGGATATGTTGAAGGCTTTTGTGATCAGTGAAGATGGTGCATTTGGTGCCGTAGAGATAATGTCTCCAAATCTTGAGTGCAAACACCACTGCTCCTAGCTCCAAGTCGTGAGTGGTGTAGTTCTTTTTCATGAACCTTGAGTTGCCTTGATGCATAAGCAATGACCTTGTCATTTTGCATCAGCACACATCCCAAGCCTTGGTGTGACGCATCGAAGTATACCACAAATTTCTCCATACCTTCTGGTAGCGCTAAGATCGGTGCGTGATATAGCTTATGCTTGAGCAATTGGAACGCTTCTTCTTGCTTTTCTCCCCACATAAACTTCTTATCCTTCTGGGTTAATGCCGTCAGTGGTTGTGCGATCTTGGAGAAATTTGAAATAAAACGACGATAGTAACCTGCTAAACCGAGAAATTGGCGAATTTCTGTCAGGGTCCTTGGGGTTTCCCACTTCTTTATAGCCTCAACTTTGGCCGGATAAACATGAATTCCCTTCTCATTTACCACATGACCAAGGAAGTGCACCTCACGAATCCAGAATTCGCATTTGGAGAATTTGGCATACAATTTCTGATCCCTTAACAGCTCAAGTATCAACTTTAAGTGCTGCTCATGCTCCTCCTTGTTTTGCGAATAGATCAGTATGTCATCTATAAATACAATCACAAACTTATCCAAATATGGCCTACATACTCTATTCATTAAATCCATGAAGACTGTCGGCGCGTTAGTTAACCCAAAGGGCATAACTAAGAACTCATAATGACCATAACGAGTCCTGAACGCCGTCTTAGGAATATCTACCTCACGGACCCTCATTTGATGGTATCCGGATCGAAGATCGATCTTTGAGAAGTAAGTGGCACCTTGAAGTTGATCAAAGAAGTCATCGATTCGGGGAAGGGGATATCGGTTCTTGATGGTCAGCTTATTGAGTTCCCTATAATCGATGCACATCCGAAGGGATCCGTCTTTCTTTTTAACAAATAGTAGTGGAGCTCCACAGGGTGAAGAGCTGGGTCTGATGAATCCTTTTTCGAGTAGCTCCTTAAGTTGTTCTGACAATTCTTTCATTTTCGATGGTGCCAAACGATAAGGTGATTTGGCTACGGGCGCTGCTCCAATAATTAAATCAATGTGGAATTCAACTTGCTGTAACGGGGGTAATCCTGGCAGCTCATCAGGAAATACCTTGGGAAAATCCTGGATGCGTTTCTCTTCGATTCTCTTATCCACAATGTGGGCTATAAACGCGACATATTCCTTTTTCAAGTATTTCTGCATCTTCATACCTGTTACTAACTTGAAATTTCTCTGGGACTTCTCTCCGTGCACTACGAGCGTTTCACTTCCTTTTAAAATTCGGATGGTCTTCTCAGAACAACATATGTCGGCTCGATTTTTGGATAGCCAATCCATACCCACAACTACATCAAAGCTTCCTAATTTGATTGGAATAAGGTCTATGCTAAAGTCTTGTTCGGCTAAACGTAAGGTACAATTCATGATTACGTCTTTAGTCCTAACTTCCTGTCCATTAGCAAACTCGATAACAAAATCTTCTTTCAGCTTTTGTGACTTTAAACTAATCTTTGGTCTAAATTCTAGTGACACGAAGCTCCTATCTGCTCCAGAATCAAATAATACGGATGCATAATGATTGTTCAGGAGGAATGTACCTGTGACCACGTTCGGGTCTTGCCTGGCTTCTTCTACCCCAATCTCAAACGCTCGACCTCGTGCTTGGCCTCCTTGATTTCCTTGGTTGACTGGTCGTGTTGGGTTAGTAACTGGCCCTCGGTTCAGTCTCGGGCATGCATTCCTGAAGTGATCCGGACTTCCGCACTCGTGGCATGTTCGTCTCCTTCCGCTCCTGCAATCTTTAGCGAAATGACCTCCTTTGTTGCATCTGAGATAGATGATGCATCTCCCGCCATGGTGATTATTGCATTTGTCACACTTAGAGTAAGTTCCCTTGCCCTTTTCTGCTATCTGTGTCTGAGCCCCAAAGTTTCTTATCACTTTTTGGGCCTTACCGCCCCTCTCGCTGTAGTTCTTTCTCGTGGGCTCCTCCATTCTTCTCTTACCCTTGACTTTATCATTTGCAAATGATCCTGACCGAATAGCATTGTTGGTGAGCTTTGTTAAGTTTACAGCGTCTTGAAGTGTTTTTGGATTGGCCGAAGTCACATTCCCCCGGATTTCTGGAGCTAAACCCCAGACATAACGGTCAATTCGGTTCTCTTCGGGTGATACTAAGTGTGGCACCAGTTTTGCTAGCTCATGAAAGCGAGCGGTGTATGAGTCTACATCATTTCCCTTTATTTCGTGATTCCACAGTTCTACTTCTAACTTTTGGATCTCGCTCCTCGGACAGTACTCTTCCTTGAGTAATTTCTTGAATTCTTCCCACGTAAGTCTGTTGGTTACTTCCCGACCTCGGGTTTGTATCTGGGTATTCCACCANAACTTATCCAAATATGGCCTACATACTCTATTCATTAAATCCATGAAGACTGTCGGCGCGTTAGTTAACCCAAAGGGCATAACTAAGAACTCATAATGACCATAACGAGTCCTGAACGCCGTCTTATGAATATCTACCTCACGGACCATCATTTGATGGTATCTGGATCGAAGATCGATCTTTGAGAAGTAAGTGGCACCTTGAAGTTGGTCGATCAAGTAATCGATTCGGGGAAGGGGATATCGGTTTATTGATGGTCAACTTATTGAGTTCCCTCTAATCGATGAACATCCGAAGGGACCCGTCTTTCTTTTTAACAAATAGTACTGGAGCTTCCCAGGGTGAAGAGCTGGGTCTGATGAATCTTTTGTCGAGTAGCTCCTTAAGTTGTTCTGACAATTCTTTCATTTTCGATGGTGCCAAACGATAAGGTGATTTGGCAACAGGCGCTGCTCCAGGAATTAAGTCAATGTGGAATTCGACTTGCCGTAACGGGGGTAATCCTGGTAGCTCATCGGGAAATACCTCGGGAAAATCCCGAACTATGGGAAAATCTTGGATGCGTTTCTCTTCGATTTCCTTATCCACAATGTGGGCCATAAATGCGACATATTCCTTTTTCAAGTATTTCTGCATCTTCATGCCTGTTACTAACTTGAAATTTCTCTGGGACTTCTCTCTGTGCACCACGAGCGTTTCACTTTCTTTTAAAATTCGAATGGTCATCTCAAAACAACATATCTCGGTTCGATTTTTGGATAGCCAATCCATACCCACAACTACATCAAAGCTTCCTAATTTGATTGGAATAAGGTTTATGCTAAAGTCTTGTTCGGCTAAACGTAAGGTACAATTCGTGATTACATCTTTAGTCCTAACTTCCTGTCCATTAGCAAACTCGATAACGAAATCTTCTTTAAGCTTTTGTGACTTTAAACTAATCTTTGGTCTAAATTCTAGTGACACGAAGCTCCTATCTGCTCCAGAATCAAATAATACGGATGTGTAATGATTGTTCAGGAGGAATGTACYTGTGACCACGTTCGGGTCTTGCCTGGCTTCTTTTACCCCAATCTCAAACGCTCGACCTCGTGCTTGTCCTTTTTGATTTCTTTGGTTGACTGGTCGTGATGGGTTAGTAACTGGCCCTCGGTTCAGTCTCGGTCATGCATTTCTGAAGTGATCCGGACTTCCGCACTCATGGCATGTTCGTCTCCTTCCGCTCTTGCAATCTTTAGCGAAATGACCTCCTTTGTTGCATCTAAGACAAATGATGCATCTCCCGCCATGGTGATTATTGCGCTTGTCACACTTAGAGTAAGTTCCCTTGCCCTTTTCTGCTGTTTGTGTCTGAGCCCCAAAGTTTCTTATCACTTTTTGGGCCTTACTGCCCCTCTCGCTGTAGTTCTTTCTCACAGGCTACTCCATTCTTCTCTTACCCTTGACTTTATCATTCGCAAATGATCCTGACCGAATAACATTGTTGGTGAGTTTTGTCGCTAAGTTCACAGCGTCCTGAAGTGTTTTTGGATTAGCCGAAGTCACATTCCCCCGGATTTCTGGAGCTAAACCCCAGACATAACGGTCAATTCGGTTCTCTTCGGGTGATACTAAGTGTGGCACCAGTTTTGCTAGCTCATGAAAGCGAGCGGTGTATGAGTCTACATCATTTCCCTTTATTTCGTGATTCCACAGTTCTACTTCTAACTTTTGGATCTCGCTCCTCGGACAGTACTCTTCCTTGAGTAATTTCTTGAATTCTTCCCACGTAAGTCTGTTGGTTACTTCCCGACCTCGGGTTTGTATCTGGGTATTCCACCATGTCAATGCCCGTCCTTGCAGTAAACAGGCTGCAAACTTCACTTTGCTCCCTTCAGCACATTTATTGATATGAAGGACGTACTCCATTCCTTCAATCCAAATAAGTAATCCCACGACTCCTTCTGTCCCATGGAATTCTTTTGGGTTGCAAGCCCTAAAGCCTTTGTATGTGCAATCTTTATTTGCTGTTGTATCTTGGTTGTTTGCTTGGTTAGCGTTCAAGCCTGCTGCTACTTGGCTAACTATATTAGGAAGGGCCGCAAGAATTTGCTCGGACACAAGTCTYRCWATTTCGGGATCTTCTCTTCTTGGAGGCATRTTTCTAAYGCACAAATTTTAAWTCGAAGTTTGGTTATTTTTACTRTTTATCAYTGTATCTACTTTATTGAATTATGCACGGCATAATACAATCATATAGACATGCATCCATGGCAATATATAATAACTTGTAATAATAAAGGCATTCAATCATTAATCAACATAATTTAACCAAAATAAAAACCCATATCATCCATAAAGAAAATAAAGAYGTGSAACAAAAAGAAAGAAATTGTTCATAAGTCACGACTACATGCCCCAAAAGAAGATTCTAAGTTTGATCTATCAAAATCTTAGTAAAATAGAGTCTTCTAGCGCATTAGACTCCAAACAAGTAGTCCCATCACTATCACCAAAACTCCCGCTAACACCGCCAAGTAGGTATATAACCTCCTAATCGCTCCCCTAGCGGTGTTAATCAACTCCAACAAGCGATCCATCATATTGTCTTGTGTGCCTAGGGCCATAATCACCCCGTCGGCGAAGTGTCGATGATGATCCAACCTAAGCTCACACATCTTTAGGTATTGGGCGATGCCCAAAATCCATAGGTTCTCTAAGGTGGTCCTACCCGGAGAGCGCTCTGTCGAGGTCCTGGTAGTAGGTGGGGGGGTCACGCTACGGGTGCGCGATTGAGATGACTCCCTCCTAACTCCGGAAGGGGTGGAGAAAATACTCTTTCGGGTGGTGGCTCGAACTCTAACTCCATGTGTCGCTAATGGATGCGCGGGCATAGAGCGGGGCGGCACGGGGGTAGGTGATCGTGCTGGGGACTCGGTGACATCGTCGTCACTATCGTAACTATGCTCGGAGGGGTCGTATTCTTCGGAGTTCGAATATTCATTAGCTGACGACATAGCGCTGCGATATTTAACAAAATTTAAATTATTGAACGAATCATAATAAATATCAAAAAGATGCAATGTTTATGCAAACCGACATATGCAAATCATGTTTTTCTTATTTGAGTAAGAAGTTCTTAACTTTAGACGAACACCTAACATAACCGGTTCGCGTCTCTCCTTATACATGCTTAATTAGACATAGGTGATCAGACTCTGTCTAATTAGAGTATGCTAAGAAGGCAGTCATTCTAGTTATATTAGTAGTATGTTCAATTTGAATTTTTTTTAAGACTCTTTTAAGAAAATTATTTTGTAAAATTTTGGGTTATAGTGTATGGTTTTCTTAGAAAACCAGTATTCTCTATAACCTACCGCTCTGATACCAAATCTGTCACACCCGCTATAGCGGAAACACGAGGTATGGCAGGTAGAGTCTCATAGCAATATAGTATAAATAACACCATCATACATTATAATTACATTACGTCACTAACCAAAGTTTACATTCCCAAAACGACAAGTTTGTAAATTATAACAAAAAATTCGAAGGTGATGTTTGAAACACGGTTTCTTTTAAATGCCACCATATGCCTTCCTTATCCCTGAAAAGCACGTTAAAACAAGTGTCACCTACAAGAGTTGGTGAGTTCATAGGTTTTCAATGTACAACAAATCTTTATGCAATAATTAGTTCGAGTAAGTCTTTTACTTACTCGCAACAACTTTCATACGTGTAGCATTTTTAACGAGGCACAATGTACTCCAAGTAATTTTAAGTGTTGGGCCACTACTAAACCTGCGACAACTACGCCATTTATACCGAACTATCTCAGCGGTGGTGTTTAAACCACATGGATAGAACCCGTGTTTTAGTTAAATGCACCCCTACTCGTCAGTAAAAGGTGGGATTGTCAATCCAAAAAGCGCTATCCGCTTAAACTATCGGCTCATACGAGTTAATAAGTAGTGTAACTGATATGTGTTGAGAATTCAACACATAATGCATTCTTTTTACGACTTTGTCAAAATTGGTTTCATTTCATTCCCACTTTGAGTCATTTTGATTTATTTATTTATGCTTTTATTATGAAGCTAAAATATTGTGGTTAAACTTGTTGGAACGCAAAGATACAAGCTAACGAAGAATATTTGTTAAAACAGCCTGATGCTACAGCATTGGAGCAGCAGCCACCTGATACGTGCACGACTTTGCAAGGGCTTAACGATTAAACTGCTACCTTTTGGATGCTTACTGGAAGACAGCTGGAAATAGCTGGAAGATTTTTAAAAAATCTGGGATTTTTGACTTAATTTGTACTTTTATACTTTAGATCCCATTTGCTTAACCTTTGGACATTAACTTGTGGTTAATACCTTTGTTGTGTAGTGCAAGGCCTTGTGTACAAATAGGGGTCTTAACCTTGTGATTACACACACCTTATAACATATTTTCAAGATCAAAATCAGCTTGTTAGGGCTGATTTTGGGACAAACTTTTGAGAAATCCCAGTTCTTGAATTTAAGCTTTCATCTTTTAATTTCTTGTTCTTTATTTTATGTTTATTTACGTTTATTGTTATTTACTTTCCGTTATTTAATTTACGCAATTTACATTCTCGTCATTTATTTTCTCGCAATTTACATTCCCGTCATTTACTTTCTCGTTATTTATTTCCTCGTTATTTACTTTATGCAATTTACGTTTATGTCTTTACTTTCCATCATTTATTTTTTTACTTTCCGTTATGAGTAGCTAAGCTTTTATAGCTTGGGTGTGAGACGAAAAAGTGAGATTTTTTAAACCAAACGAAAGTGGCTAAGTGTTTTCGTAAACGACGTTCCATTGTTTCAGTCGAGTTTTTATAAAACCAAGCACATTTCTTGACAGATTGATCACTTTGAAAGTGTTAAAGTGCAATGAACTTAGATATAAGCCATTAATAAGCACGTCAACTTGAATGACATAAGAGGTAGACTTGAGAAAGATTCCGACAAGGAGACTTGTCATTTATGTTTTTCAAAACTTAACTCCCGACGGGTTGGTCACTCTTCGAAAGTGTCAAAGTGTGATAGATTAAGAGATGAACTATCAAGAACACGCCAACTCGAATGATATGGGAATCGATTCAAGAGAGTGATTTTTAACAAAGAAATTTGTTTATCCATATATTTTGAAAACACCATCTTGTCACTATCCCTGGTCCGGACACCATATAGAGATATGGGTGGAAAGCTATAATATAGTGCAATGGTGAAGTCCGAGAGGAATGCCTTCAAAATATATGATGGAACTTAATTTCAAAACACTGCTTGCTGTAGCATTCCTATAGCATTGGCTGCTGGAATTTGTGTTTGGGTCTCACCTTAAGTCTTACACCTTTGCTTCTTTTATATATTCTGTATTCTGTTTTAATTTACCTTAAAATCAAACATAAGTCTTCAAAATCGTCATTTGAAATCATCTCTTTCATTGGACTCTAATTAAACTTTGGCTGCAATCTTCGTGGACGATAATCCGGTACTTATACCACTTTATTACTTGGAAATACGACGTTGGACCGTATTGTATACCTGTTTTATGGCCCAATTTCATTAAGTCTAAAGGTGTGAGATATAACCCGACCAAGTTTTTGGCGCCGCTGCCTGGGATTGGCAAGCTAAAAGTTTTATTTTGAGTAAAGTAAAAGATTTGATTTTTCTAGTACTGTTTGAATTGTTTTTAAAAGTGGTGTATGCCACGGTCACAACGCGGGAAATTTTCCGAACTTGATCTCGACATTGAGAGAACGTTTCACCATAGAAGGAGGGTTCAAAGAGCATTTTTTTCTCTACTTCCTTCGAACATGGCGTTACCTTCCCCAATCATTCCAGAAATACCGCATTTGGAAAACCAACCGCCGGTTTTTGCACCAATACCACCATTCCCGAACTTTCAACAAAGACACCCACATAATGACAATAATTTGGGTAACGAGGATACATAATCGGAACATAATGAACAACAAAGAGCACAAACTCCGAACATCATTAATTTGGCAAATTCCAAAAATGGAAGAATTATGGACTATGTTATTTCGGATTTTGAGCAATTGAATTCCGGGATAGTTAGACCACATATGACCGCTCTCCATTTCGAACTAAAACCGATAATGTTTCACATGTTGCAAACGAATGGCCAATTTGCCGGATTACGTTTGGAGGACCCACATTCGCATTTAAAATCTTTTATGGAAATCACAGATGCTTTCCTGATCCCGGGAGTGTCAAATGACGCTCTAAGACTCACTTTGTTTCCATTTTTCTTAAGGGATCGGGCAAAAGCATGGTTTAACTCTTTAACACCGGGTTCTGTGCCTTCGTGGAGTAACATGGCAGAATTTTTTTTGCGAAAATATTTCCCACCAACAAGGAACACTAAGTGTAGGAACAAAATCTGTCTTTTCAAACAAATGGACGATGAGGCTGTTCCTGACGCACGGGAAAGGTTTAAAGAGTTGTTGAGAAAATGCCCACACCATGGCATTTCGTACTGTATTTAACTTTAGACGTTTTACAATGGGTTAAATCCCATGGCAAAAGAAATGCTCGATGCGACTACAGGCGGCGCCTTCACAGCCATGACCTATAATGAAGGATATGAAATCCTAGAAAAGATATCAGCCAACAATGGGCATTGGGCTGACCCACGTGCTCAATCACAGAAAAAGACTATTGGGATACATGATGTAGATGCATATACTGCATTAACAACTCAGCTTACCTCCATGACCAACCTGCTGAAAAATTTAACTTCTGGTCAGGGAGGACAGCAAGTTGCTAATACACCTGTCCCAACAGTCCTCTCTGTGCAATGTGTGTGCTGTGGTGGGGAACACTCGTATGAACATTGTCCTCATAATTCTGAATCCATAAACTTTGTTCATAATGGATCTGGTCCCTATACMAACAATTACAATGCAAGTTGGAAACAACACCGAAATTTTTCTTGGACCAGTCCATGCTTAAATCCACCCGCACCTAAGCAGCAAGGAACTTCAAATTTCCAACCACAACATCATGGAAACAGTTCTAACTCTCACCAACAAAGTTTTCAGAATACCCAACCACCTTTTCAAAACAAGCCACCTCCATAGGCTGACTTATCATTTTCTTTGGAAGCAATGATAAAAGGGTTATTTGCGCATGCTCAAGCTCAAAATCAAGCTTTGATAACCCAACAAAACTCTCAAAATCAATCTCTTTTTAATCAACAAAGTGCTGCTATCAGAAATCTGGAAACCCAAGTCAGTCAACTTGCACTCAATCAGACYAATAGAGTCCTTGGTACTTTGCCTAGTAACACAGAAGTCCCGAGAGCCTTAGGAAAGGAACATGTGAAAGCAGTGATTCATAGGAGTGGGAAGGAGTTGACTGAAAAGGTGCAAAAAGATAGTACACCCATTTTGACAGAAGCTGATGCTACAGCATTGGTTCCTGCCAAAGAAAGACCAGTCCAACCCTCAGAGAAGAAGGCATCCGAGACCACCACTTCTGTCCCCCCTAGATCAGACTTTCCATTACTTTTTTCTGAGGATGCTTTAAAGAAGTCAAAAGAGACTGAGGTTTTAGAGACACTTAAGCTTGGTGCTAAAATTTCATCTGAACCTCTAGAGGGCACCACTAAGACCCAAGGCATTCAAGACCCATCTTGCTCAACACATCCAAGCAAGAATGTGATAAAACCAGTTCCTCCTTATGTTCCTTACCCCCAAAGGTTGAGAAACCAGAAAGAGGAATTGCATTTTAAGAAGTTATTGGATGTGTTCAAAGAATTGCACATCAACATACCACTTGTTGAGGCAATTGAGCAAATGCCTAGTTATGCTAAGTTCCTCAAGGACATCTTAAGTAAGAAGAAGAAGCTGACCGAGTATGAAACTGTAGCTCTTACTGAAGGATGTAGTGCACTTCTGACCAACAAGATACCTCCTAAGCTTAAAGACCCGGGGAGTTTCACTATTCCTTGTTCTATAGGTGGGAAAGAGATTGGGAAAGCTTTGTGTGACTTAGGTGCTAGTATCAACCTCATGCCTTTATCCATTTTCAATACCTTAGGCATAGGTGAGGCTAGACCTACCACGGTTACACTCCAATTGGCAATCAAATCCATTGCATACCCTAAGGGAAAGATTGAGGATGTGTTAGTGCAAGTTGACAAGTTCATTTTTTCGGCAGATTTTATCATCTTAGACTTTGAGGCTGATAAGGACATTCCTATCATTTTAGAGAGACCATTCCTAGCCACCGAAACAACTTTGATAGATGTCCAGAAAGGAGAGCTGACTATGAGACTTCAGGACCAGAAAGTCTCATTTAATGTCTTCAACTCTCTAAAGTACCCTGATTACTTGGWAGAGTGTTCAAGAATATCTGAGATAGAAGAGATGTGCTTTGAAGAAGGAATTTAGAAGAACCTTAAGTTGGAAGAAGAGTGTGATGAGGAAATAGAAGAAGATGTTGAGGAAATAGGAAATGATGTTGTCCCAGTGAATGCTGTACCATCTGAGCTGTTGGAAAATGGTGAGAAGAAAGACTTCACCCCATCTATTGTATCACCACTTGACTTAGAATTGAAACAACTCTCACCTCACATAGATTCTGAGAATAATGCACTCTTGCACACGGCTTCTGAGGCATATTTGGTTGAGATCATGACTTTCCTTGGAATGCCTGAGACTGATTGGAAGCCTTACACTCATTTCATGTTGAAAACCTTTAAGGCTGCCAATTTTTCCTCTGATAAGAATGTTTGGATAAGCTTTATTAGACATTATTTATCATCGACTAATTAGAACAGCTCCATTTTTGTAGAATGGTTGGTGCTTTTGTTTAGTCTCATAACAGGTGAGAAGATCAACTTTCATGAAAACATTCTGAAGGCCATCAAGGTGGATAATAAGAGTCTGTTTGAAGAGAATGAGAAGTTGAAGAAGGAGATGGTAGTCTGGAGCACACAGCATACTCCTACGGAGTAGGACAGGTTCTACCACCGTACTTTAGTCTCCATATTTTATTTCTTTGAGTCGGGAATAGTCTTTAATAGTTTTTAGTCTTATTTTTTTATGCATGATCACTTAAGTTGAGATATGTTGCATATGAGATCATAGCCTCAATAATTCTACAGATTACTTGTCATTCAACCAAGTCACTTTGTTCAAAACTAGAACTAGCAAACCACTTTTTGGGAAAACACTTTGATCACACAATTCACAATAGGAAATGATTTAGGCCTTTTTTTCTATACTCATATTAAGCCACTTGCACCCTTTCAAACACCATCTACCCCATAAAGCACCAATGAGGACATTGTCAAATTTAAGTTTGGGGGAGGAGTTTATATAAGGACATAAAGTCAATACCAAAGAGCAAAGCTCTAATTTGACTCCTTATCATAAAAGGGTTTGGAACAATAAAAGTCCCATAGGGGCTATGTGTTTCAAAATAGCACAATAAAAAGTCCCATAGGGGATATGTGCACTCCAATCAAAAGAGGTCAAAGTGCCCAAAAATTTGAAAAAATTCATATGTGGAGTATAAAAGGAAAAAGGCAATGAGAGAAAAGAAACACCAAAGAGAGTAAACCCTTTAAGCCCTATTGATCCTATATATGTGATTGTATTTGAACTTAACAAATAACAGGGAATGCTAGCCTATGGTTCACATAAATGACTTGGTTTTGAGTGACTCATCTTGGATTTATGAAAGGTTTTGAGCCTCATGTTGGGTATAACTCTTGTTGGGATGGCACTTAATGCCTTGATCATGCAAATTTTTGTATAAATTGAGTCTTTTTATTTGTCTTTTGGTTGCTTGGGGACAAGCAACGTCTTTCTAGTCAAAATTAGTTTCCTTTCATTCCCACTTTGAGTCATTTGGATTTATTTCTTTATGCTTTTATTATGGAGCTAAAATATTTTGGTTAAACTTGTTGGGACGCAAAGATATAAGCTAACAGAGAATTTTGGTTAAAACAGCCTGATGCTACAGCATTGCAGCAGCAGCCACCTGATATGTGCACGGCTTTGCAAGAGCTTAACGATTAAGCTGCTGCCTTTTGGATGCTTACTGGAAGACAGCTGGAAATAGCTGGAAGATTTTAAAATCTGAGATTTTTGACTTTATTTGTACTTTTGTACTTTAGATCCCATTTGCTTAACCTTTGGACATTAACTTGTGGTTAATACCTTTGTTGTGTAGTGCAAGCCTTGTGTATAAATAGGGGGATTAACCTTGTGATTTCACACACCCTATAACATATTTTCAAGATCAAAATCAACTTGTTACGGCTGATTTTGGGAGAAACTTTCGAGAAATCCAAGTTCTTGAATTTAAGCTTTCATCTTTTAATTTCTTGTTCTTTATTTTATGTTCATTTACGTTTATTGTTATATACTTTCCGTTATTTAATTTTCGCAATTTACATTGTCGTCATTTATTTTCTCACAAATTACATTCCCGTCATTTACTTTCTCGTTATTTATTTCCTCGTTATTTACTTTACGCAATTTACGTTTATGTCTTTACTTTCCGTCATTTATTTTTTACTTTCCGTTATGAGTAGCTAAGCTTATATAGCTTGGGTGTGAGATGGAAATGTGAGATTTTTCAAACCAAACGAAAGTGGCTAAGTGTTTTCGTAAACGATGTTTCATTGTTTCATTCGAGTTTTTATAAAACCAAACACACTTCTTGACGGGTTGATCACTTTGAAAGTGTTAAAGTGCAATGTACTTAGAGATAAGCCATTAATAAGCACGTCAACTTGAATGACATAAGAGGTAGACTTGAGAAAGTTGCCGACAATGAGACTTGTCATTTATGTTTTTTCAAAACTTAACTCCCGACGGGTTGGTCACTCTTCGAAAGTGTCAAATTGTGATAGATTAAGAGATGAACTATCAAGAACACGCCAACTCGAATGATATGGGAATTGACTCGAGAGAGTGATTTTTAACAAAGAAATTTGTTTATCCATATATTTTGAAAACACCATCTTGTCACTATCCCTGGTCCGGACACCACATAGAGATATGGGTGGAAAGCTATAATATAGTGCAATGGTGAATTCTGAGAGGAATGCCTTCAAAATAGATGGTGGAACTTAATTTCGAAACACTGCTTGCTGTAGCATTCCTATAGCATTGGCTGTTGGAATTTGTGTTTGAGTCTCACCTTAAGTCTTACACCCTTGCTTCTTTTATATATTTTGTATTATGTTTTAATTCACCTTAAAATCAAACATAAGTCTTCAAAATCGTCATCTGAAATCATCTCTTTCATTGGACTCTAATTAAACTTTGGCTACAATCTCCTTGGACGATAATCCGGTACTTGTACCACTTTATTACTTGGGAAGACGACGTTGGGCCGTATTGTATACTTGTTTTGTGGCCCAATTTCATTAAGTCTAAAGGTGTGAGATATAACCCGACCAATAACCAAGTGGGACTTTTTAATTAACCCAAACACAATTTTTACTAGCGTACATGGTGTTAGTGCTCGTATTCATAATTTCATTTTATTGCATATTTCATATAATCAATTTGTATCAACGATTTAATCACATTGTATATTTCATACAATCAACAACTAGTTTTATACGTGCTTTTCCCCAAAAAACGATGGATTAAAAAAAAGGGGCCGCGAATACTCACCTATTCTTTCACGGTGAAGATGGTTGAGTGATCGAATGGTGCGTCTTGGTAAAGTCCTTTTAGTGAATTCCTATAAAAAACGAACGGTTGTCAACGTGTTCGTTTTTTAACTCTTAAAGGTAAAGGTTACTATTCTACCTTTATGTCTTATAAAATGCCTCTTTATGTTCTTAAGAATAAAAAAAAAAAATCAAGTTTTAAACACTTAATATGCTTATTATAGGGTTTATGGTTTAAGAGTCCAATCTTTAGTGGTTTTAGGAAATCATGCATGCTGACAGAATCTTTGTGACTCAAAAATGTCCATGGTTCACCCTCATCCAAGAAATATATTTTCCAGAATTTTTTATATGTTTTAGTATACTGAGTTAGGATCATTATGACCAAAAATCAAGATTTTTGGATGAGTTGAAGGGTCTCAAACAAATTTTACCAAAACAGTGGTTATAGCTTTTAAAACAGAAAACCCCTTCTTAATGTTACACTCTTTTGAATGAGTTATACTTATTCTGTTTCAATAGTTCATGATTCGTTTTAAATCTAACACATAAGGATATCTTTTCCAAAAAGAATCACTATATTTGGGTGTATAGTTTGGGAGTTATGGTGGTTTAAACATGCATGTGGAAATCTGTCAAGTCTGGACAGATTGCACACTTATTTTGTAAAACTTGGTTGAACCCCTAAATCACCATATTTTTGGGTGGGGTTAGACTCTTTTGAAATATAACACTTTAATACATATTCTAGAGGTAAAATTTCATGAGTTTTGATGTTTCTTCTAAGAGTTATAGATGAACAATGAGACACAAAATTTCTGACCGATCACTGTTGCACACCAAATTTGTTTTGGGTGTTGTGAGGTCATAAAGTCATATTTTCTCTTGATTCCACTTGGGTTTGAAAGATAATACACTAAGTATTATTGAGATTAAAGAGTCATGCTTATTGGGTCCAAACACAACTATATATGGTCGTTCCAAACTCATGCAATGATTCTGTCCAGGAGAAAAGTCATTCATTTATGCAAAAATGGACTTTTATGCATCCTAATTTCCAAAAATGATGATTTTATGAAAGGAAACCACTATACTATTCAATATTAAAGTAAGAAGATATAAAATAAAATATTTTTGTTGTCAAAAAAATGAAAGAGAACTCAGATTCCATAAGAAACACAAAAATGCAAGAAATGAAGGTTTTTCTTGCTTCTCAAAAGTTCTAGATGGTTAGGTCACGAATTTTCACCATATTAAGAACATTTTTCATGTCTTTGGTGTAAAATCTACCCTTAGAACTTACAATAAAGAACACCTCTCCTTTATAAATATCAAAGTATGAAAATGACAAAAAAATGACACTAAAAATGCATACAATAAAGCCAAAACACTAACAAGTGTTCTTACCTTTGATTAAAAGAAGATGATCCTAAATTTCTTCAAGTTTTGCTTCTTGAATCTTTCTTTTCTATGATTGATATGGCTGAATTTTCTTTCTTGAAGAAGAAGATGGAGGGGGGGAGTTGTAAGTGAAAAGTGAGGGAGAGTAAGGAGATGAAAGGTTGAGAAATGAATGAAAAATGAGTATTTTAAAAATTCAAAATGTATTTATATGGAGAGGGGAGGGGGGTGGGGCCGGCCACTTGATGGGCCTATGGGCCTCTCTAATTTTTTTTTGTGAAATTAACCCATAATTTAATGAGTTGGGTATTTTTGTGAAAAATTGAGAAAAAGGCCCAAATTCCTATTTTATGAGATAAATAAATTCATAAAATATAATTGAAGTAAAAATATTTAAAATATGTACACTCTATATTTTATGCAAGTTTTAAAAATTATTTGGAGTGTTTGGCATTTTATAAGACGATCTGGTTCGTTACGGGTCGTAACAATGTTTCTATGCAACCTACCGGGATTTCTAACTATTTAAGCTCTAATCGCTCTACTTGAGTGTTAATAATATTTCGAAAGTGCTATCTGGCTACTAACCTGATATTTAAATTTCTGGATGTCACAAGTTCTATATGGAATTGTTTTTGTGAAATGTTTTGATGAAGAAATAAGGGTGGCATATCAAGGAGAGGTGTACCATGGGATAAGGGTGTCATATCAAGGAGAGGTGTACATTTGTATAAGGGTGGCAATTGTATGTGTGTGTTATATAATATAACTCTTACTTCCATATCCCTTAAGATTACTGTGGTCTGGAATCTTTATTTCTTTGTGACTTAAAGATTTAGGATCAGAGTTCTTATTGGAAATCATAGTCTGAATGTTATAAGAAGAGGATAACAGATTAGGCCTGAAACTTTGAATAAACCTTGTTTGAGTGGAAAAAGGTTTAAAAGTGGCATTATGTTATTGAAACCTGTCTGGATTTGATGTATTATTTACAAGCAAAGATTATTGGCTTGAAAGGTGAAAAGTATTGATATTGTGTTCTCTTTTGTTCATATATTTGTTATATATATATATATATATATATATATGAAAAGTTTTTTTATATAAAGATTTTGGTGATAATCACCCTGCAATGACATAAATAGGATAACTCACTAGATATTTAGGTCTAACCCTCGTTTTATAATTTCAAATATATATTGCAGGAAGTGCTGAAGGTAAGGGAAAAGGGAAAATGTGATAATTTCCCTATATGTTTACCTGCATGAAGAATGGATGATGATATGTATAGTTTTGGTAGATGAACTTGGATTAGTACAAGAATTTGTATTTTGAATTTTTGGACCATGCATTTTATACTGGTAAATTCTTGTATTAAGAGACCAATGTGGGATATAAACATGTATTCTTGTATGAAATATGAGTTACATGCAATGTGTGGTATGGGGTGTTACATAAAGTGGTATCAGAGCCTGAGTTTAAGGGATTTAGGTATTTAACAACATGATACCTAGACTAAAACTGTTTTATTTCATGTTAAGGGTCCCGGACATAGTTAGCTCCATTGGAAATAAATATGATTAGTTGAAAGAACAGTGTGTAAGGTAAATTTTAATTACATCTGGCCAGTGTAATTATGAATTTACAGGTACACATCTGAACTTAAATACTTCATTATATTTGGGAATGTGAATACATGATTATTAACACTAAAATCTGCAGATGTCTAGCCGAACTAGAAGATCTGAAAGAACGGCTCGTCCAGAGTCTGAAGAAAGAGAAGAATCACATGTTAATCTTCCGACTGATACATCTGGAATCAGGGGTCGGGGAAGACCAAGGGGACGAGACAGAGGAAGAAATCAGCCTCAAGGAAGGGGTCGTACTGAAGTTCATTCTGAACCTGAAGAATCCCATTCTGGAAATGTTCAGTAAAGATCGATGCCACAGAATATGTAACTAGGGACATGTTGCTAGAAGAAATGGAAAGTTACGGTAAACTCTGACTTCTATCATGCGGGTACCAGCCAGGGTAGAAACAGAAAGAGTAGAAGTTCATCCCTCGATACCGGCTACTCACAGTAAAGAGGAAGATATCAAAATATTTTTGGCTTGCAAGCCACCAACATTTTCTGGGGAGAGGGATCTAGTGAAAGCTATGTGCCGGATCAAGGAAATAGAATATGTGTTCAACACGATTAGGTGTCCGGAAACAGATAAAGTTCGATTTGCTGTTTCAGTCCTAAAATCAAATGCTTTGTTCTGGTGGGAAGTTGAATCATCGGCCAGAACGAATGTTTTACAAACATTGTCTTGGACAGAATTTGTAGACCGATTCAAGAATCAGTTTTGTCCTAAAACTGTAGTAAAACAAATGGAAGAAGATTTCTTGAAGCTGGAACAGGGAAATGGAACGGTTTGGGAGTATACTGGAAAATTTACTAAATACTTTTGATTTGCCGAACATTATGTTTCAACAGAATCCAGGAAGATAGAAAGGTACATTTGGGGTTTAAAACCCTCAATCAGAGAGTTTGTTATTGCTATGAAACCCAATATCTTTTCGTTCACGGTAGATACGGCTGAAGTGACCAAACGAAATAAGAATCGGCAGCCAGAAGAAAAAGTTGTAAAGAAAAGAAAGTGGGAGGGGCCTTCATCAAATTTTCGAGGGCCGAAAACTGTAAGATATGATAACAAACCTGAGTAGAAGGTTGGTGAGAAAGTTTGCACACAATGCCGACAGATTCATCAGGGTGAGTGTAAGATGGACCCAAGAAAGTGTTATAAGTGTGGTGAAGCAGGCCATCTGTCCAGAAGTTGCCCAGCTAATCGAAGTTGCTTTTAATTGCAATTCTCCAGATCATATTCGACCGAATTGTCCATTGTTAAGAACTCCGCAGTTAACAATAGGGAGTAATGCGTCGGGTACTCGTGGAAGACCTACGGTAAACAGAGGAGGGCAAGGAGGGGCACGGGGACGGTCCTTCCAAATGACAAAGAACGAGGCAGAGGCGTTACCAGATGTAGTAACAGGTACCTTTGTTCTGAATTCAATACATGCTAAAGTGTTATTTGACTCTGGTGCAAATTTTTCGTTTGTATCACCATCATTTGCTCAAATTGCATGCTTGAATTTTGTGCTACTTGATGACGAATTAGTAGTTGATACTGCTAATAGTCAAAAAATTGTTACTAGTATGGTCAATAACTGTATTATTGTTATTGAAGGTTGTAAACTACCGACTCGATTATTCCCTATGCCGATGAAGGAATTCGATGTGGTGGTGGGTATGGACTGGTTGGCAAAGTATCAGGCTAGTATTGTTTGCAATCAAAAAATGATCAGAATCACTCTACCAAATCAAGGAACCGTTGTTATTTATGTTGATCGTCAGAATCACCATACTAGTATTTTGACAGTAATAAAAGCTCATAAAAGTATTCGGAAGAAGTGCCAGGGATGTTTGGCATATGTAATTCATATGAAGAAAGAGAGAAGAAAGAGAAAAGAAAAGAGGAATCAATCCCGATTGTTAATGAATATCAGGAAGTCTTTCTAGAAGATTTTTCTGGATTACCACCGGACCGAGTTATTGAATTCCAAATTGATCTTATACCAGGGGCTACACCAGTAGCAAAGGCACCTTATCGGTTAGCTCCATCCGAATTGAAAGAGTTGGTTGCACAGTTGAAAGATCTGACTGATAAAGGATTCATTAGACCTAGCACCTCACCTTGGGGTGCTCCGGTCTTATTTGTCAAGAAGAAAAATGGATCTATGCGAATGTGTATAAACTATCGTGAACTGAACAAATTGACGATCAAGAACAAATATCCTTTACCAATGATTGATGATTTGTTCGATCAATTGGTGGGAGCAAGTTATTTCTCCAAAATTGATTTGAGGTCAGGATATCATCAGCTCAAAGTCAAGGAGGAGGACAATGCTATAACAACTTTCAGAACTAGGTACGGGCATCATGAATTCTTAGTTATGTCATTTGGCTTAAGTAATGCACCCGCAGCCTTTATGGATTTAATGAATAGGGTATGTAAGGAATATCTTGATAAATTCGTTATTGTATTTATCAATGATATTCTTATATACTCTAAGACCAAAGAAGAACACGCAGAACATCTTCGTTTAATTCTGAAATTACTGAAATTACTGAAAAGATAAAATCTGTATGCAAAGTTATCTAAGTGTGAATTCTGGTTAAGAGAAGTTCAATTCCTGGGTCATGTCATCTCAGAAGCAGGAGTGAAGGTAGATCCAGCTAAAATAGAGGCAGTTGCAAGATGGGAAGCTCCGAAAACTCCTTCTGAAGTCCGAAGCTTTTTTAGATTGGCCAACTATTACCGTAAGTTCATTCAGGACTTTTCTAAAATAGTCGTGCCATTGACTAAATTGACTCGGAAGAAAATTAAATTCCAGTGGGAAGGAGAACAGCAAGAAGCTTTCCAACTATTAAAAGATCATCTTTGCAGTGCACCGGTGTTTTCTCTACCAGATGGATCCGAAGATTTTGTGGTTTATAACGATGCTTCAAAGTTAGGATTGGGATGTGTTTTAATGCAAAGAGGAAAGGTAATTTCTTATGCGTCAAGACAATTGAAGGATCATGAAAAATAGTATCCAACCCATGATATGGAATTAGCTGCAGTGGTGTTTGCTCTGAAAATCTGGAAACATTATCTTCTGGGAACAAAATGTCAGATTTATACTGATCATAAGAGTTTGCAACATTTTTTCATCCAAAAAGAATTGAATATGCGACAGCGTCGGTGGATTGAACTTGTAAATGATTATGATTGTGAAATTCTCTACCATCCGGGAAAAGCTAACGTTGTAGCTGACGCTTTGAGCTGGAAAGAAAAGAGTGAAACCGTTAAAGCTGTGGCAATGAAAATGAATTTGGTCCCTGACATTTGTAAAGAAATTCAGAGATGTCAACAAGAAGCTATGAAAGAAGAATTTGTTAAAACAGAAAGGTTAGGTAAGATGATTTCAACCCTGGAACCGAATGACGAATGACTAATGTGCTTTCAAGGACGAATCTGGGTACTGTTTTTTGGAAATATCTGGAACACTATATTAAATGAAAGTCACAAGTTCCGATACTCTATCCATCTAGGTACCAATAAGAGGTACAGATATTTAAAATGTTTTTATTGGTGTCTCAGATTAAAGAGAGACATAGCTAGATATGTGTAACAGTGTCTAACGTGTCTACAGGTTAAGATTGAACATCAAAAGCCATATGGAAGTCTTTAATCTTTGGAAATACCTGTATGGAAATGGGATCACATTACAATGGATTTTGTCATGAAGTTACCTCGAACTCCAAGGGGGTATGACGCAATCTGGGTAATTGTGGATCGTCTATCTAAATCTGCGCATTTTCTACCAATAAGAAAGAGTTATTCTTTAGAAAAGCTAGCTCAGATTTATATAAAAGAAATTGTAACCAGGTACGGTGTTCCATTATCTATTATCTCTGATAGAGATAGTCAGTTTACTTCAAAATTTTGGGAAGGGTTGCAGAAAGCTTTGGGGTCTGAAATCCGACTAAGCACAGCTTATCATCCGCAAACTGACGGGTAGAGTGAAAGAACTATCCAGACTCTCGAAGACATGTTAAGAAGTTGTATTTTTGACTTTGGGGGATCGTGCGAAGATCATTTACCGTTGATAGAGTTTGCATATAATAACAGTTACCATTCCAGCATCCAAGCGGCACCGTATGAAGTATTATATGGACATAAATGTCGAACGCCATTGTGTTGGAACGAGGTAGGTGAAAGATAGTTGACGGGTCCTGAGATTGTCCAAGAGACTTCCGAGAAGATCGAACAGATCTGCGAAAGAATCAAAACAACACAAGACCGCCCAAAAAGTTATGCTGATAATCGTCGAAAGCCGATTGAATTCTACATAGGTGATTTTGTGATGTTAAAAGTCTCGTCGTGGAAAGGTATCATTAGATTCAGAAAGAAGGGTAAACTCAGTCCGAGATATGTTGGGCCATTCAGAATATGTAAGCGAATTGGGCCAGTGGCATACCAGTTAGAGCTACCAGAAGAACTAAGTCTGATTCATAACACTTTCCATGTATCGAATCTACGGAAATGTTTAGCTGATCCGAGTCTCTTTGTACCGCTGCCAGAGGTTAAATTAGACAGTAAGTTGAACTTTGTGGAAACACCAGAAGCTGTAATTGACCGAAAGATCAGGGTGTTGAGAAACAAATAGATCAGTCTGGTTAAAGTTCAGTGGAAGTTTCATAAAGGACCAGAAGCAACTTGGGAATTGGTAACGAAAATGAGATCAGAATACCCGTGGCTTTTTGATTAAAGGAATTCCGGGACAGAATTCTTTTGAGGGGAGGATAATGTGATAACTGAAACTTGGTTATCACTTGAGGTAATGAATACGTGATTATTTGTTATATATGATTACGTGACAGCATGATAAATTAATATATTTGATCATGCTAGGGTGTGAAATTATGTGCATAATGTAGATGCATGTATAAGATTTTGTGTATATGTGGCTGCATATGTATGCATGATATATATATATATATATATATATATGTACACACATGCATGATATATGCATGAATGAATGTATGCATGAGTTATGTGAATACATACATGTGAAGGAGGCGGTTTAGCCGCCATCATGTTTTGGAAAGATATGAAAGGAGGGTTCAACCTCCATTTCAATCTTCTTACTATTTTTCAAAGTTAGTGTGTGATTTAAGTAAAGGGGATTGACCGGATTGCATTTCACCAAGATTCAATTGGTTTTTCAAAAAGTAATTCAAAGGTGAGTGCTTTGAACCATTTTTAGTTACATCTTGATATTATGTTTTTAAAGAGTTTCATACTTGTTTTAAGTTTAATCCAGTTATGTGTTGAGCGATTTATATCTTAAATCAGGTAAAGGATGAGCGATTTAGAGTTTAAATCGTACAAGGATTGAGCGGTTTAAGGTTAAACCGCCAAAGGCATGAGCGATATAGCCTTAAACCGGATGAGAGTCAAACGGTTTAAACATTAAACCGGACATGTATTGATCGGTTTAAAGATTGGGCGATTTATGAACTGTGATTATATGTTAAGTATATTTAACGGAGAAGTAGAAATACGACTAAATGGTGACCGGTTTATTTTAAATCGGACAAAACCTTGAATTATGAGTTGTCCGGATTGGTAAATCGGACAAGCCTTGGGCGATTTGTTGTCCGGATTTGGTAAATCGGCCAAGACTTGACCGGAGATGAAGTCCGGCCAAGCCTATTTTGACCGAATTTGCATTTTGACTTATTCATGGTTTATATATAATTATTATTATATATAGAAGGGGAATTTTGAATAAGATGATTTTTGAACTGATAATAATTCCATAGACTGCGGTCTAATTCTATATGGATTTGTTTTTGTGAAATGTTTTGATGAAGAAATAAGTGTGGCATATCAAAGAGAGGTGTACCATGGGATAAGGGTGGCATATCAAGGAGAGGTGTACCATGGGATAAGGGTGGCATATCAAGGAGAGATGTACATTTGGATATAAGGGTGGCAATTGTATGTGTGTGTTATATAATATAACTCTTACTATCATATCCCTTAAGATTACTGTGGTCTGGAATCTTTATTTTTTTGTGACTTAAAGATTTAGAATCAGAGTTCTTATTGGAAATCATAGTCTGAATGTTATAAGAAGAGGATAACAGATTTGGCCTGAAACTTTGAATAAACCTTGTTTGAGTGGAAAAAGGTTTAAAAGTGGTATTATGTTATTTGGTTAGTATAAACGTGTCTGGATTTGATGTATTATTTACAAGCAAAGATTATTGGCTTGAAAGGTGAAAGGTATTGATATTGTGTTCTCACTTGTTCATATATTTGTTATATATATATATATATATATATATGAAAAGTTGTTTTATATAACGATTTTGGTGATTATCACCCTGCAATGACATAAATAGGGTAACTCACTAGACCTTTCGGTCTAACCCTCATTTTGTGATTTTAAATATGTATTGCAGGAAGTGTTGAAGGTAAGGGAAAATGTTATAATTTCCCTATATGTTTACCTGCATGAAGAATGGATGATGGTATGTATAACTTTGGTAGATGAACGTGGATTAGTACAAGAATTTGTATTTTGAATTTTTGGACCATGTATTTTATATTGGTAGATTTTTGTGTTAAGGGACCAATGTGGGATATAAACATGTATTCCTGTATGAAGTATGTGTTACATGCAATGTGTGGTATGAGATGTTACATAAAGTGGTATCGGAGCCTGAGTTTAAGGGATTTAGGTATTTAACAGCATGATACTTAGACTTGAACTATTTTATTCCATGAAGATCGATTCAGATTCGTTGTATCTATGCTTAAACCTGATGCTTTGTATTGGTGGGAGGTTAAGTCATTAGCAAAACCCAATATTTTACAATCGATTTCATGGATGGAATTTGTAGATAGATTTAAATAACAATTCTGTCCAAAAGCAGCAGTAAGGCAGTTGGAAGATTAATTTTTGAAATTAGAACAGGGAAATTTAACTATACGAGAGTATACAGAAAAGTTTATTGAATATTCCCGATTTGTTGAATTATATAGCATTGGAGTCTCGTAAGGTTAAAAGATATATTTGAGGATTAAAACCCTCAATTAGAGAATTTGTAATTACGATGAATCCCGCCATGTTTCCATCTATAGTGGATGCAGTTGAAACTACAGAGAGAAATAAGAACAGACATATGGGAGAAAAGATGGTGGAGAAAAGAAAGTGGGAATGGTCTTCGACAAAATTTAGAAAACCAAAGTTTGTGGAAACAAATAATCATCCAATTCACCGATTCAATGAATGACCTTGACAAAGATGTCACCGTGTTCATCTAGGTGATTGCAATATGTTGATCCCAGATCTCTCAATAACACTAATAATCGAGTTAAGAATAACTAAATTATAGTGTTTTAATGAACAAAGTGATGAACACTCAAAAATAAATTATGAACATTAAAGAACAATCTTGAGTGTCAAAGGTTTCACTTTATTAATAAGAAAAACGTAAAAGCGACATTTAATACAATAGGCCTAATCACCTATTTATACTAGYAAGCTAATTAKAAGATAACTATCTAGTGAGACTATTTAGCTAATCTTCTATTAACAGATAATGTTTATCTAAACTATGGATAAACTATAATTTTAAGATAAACTTGAAATCCAGCTGTCGACTTGTCATCTCCAGCTGTCTTTCATGGGATGATGAATCAACCTTATCTTCATATCTTCATCGTATGCCTCTGGTTGAATTGCTGAAGAAAACTCTAAGTGTTGTTGACCAGAGGGGTGATGAAGATGGTCTTTCCATCGCATCTCTGGTTGTTCATCGACCCTCTGATTGTTCTCCAGACTTGGTCAATTCTGCCTTGATGTCTTCACCAGTCTTCTGGTTCTTCATCACTTATTGTTTTTCTTTACTTTTACACTTTATGGATTATGGGATCTAACACAATATGGATCAAAGAGTTTTTTTTAGCTGTGGAAAGTCGGGCCATATCTGTCAAGATTGCCTAATGCCTCAACGTTGCTACCAGTGTGATTCTCCACATCACCTCAGATCACACTGCCCTTAATTAAAGAATCCAAGATTGACTCTTGGTGGAAACACTCCGAGTACATGTGGGGGTATCAGCATAAAGAGGGGTGAATCTGATAAGGATAGAGGGCAATATTTTCATATTACAAGAGGGGAGGCAGAGGAAATCCCTGATTTGGTAACCGGTACGTTTCTCATAAATTCAGTATATGCTAAGGTGTTATTTGATTATCGTGCAAATTATTCATTTGTATCACCTTTATTTGTTGGGCGTTTATACATGAAATTTGTGCCCTTAAACTATGATTTAGTAGTTGATACTGCTGATAATAGTCAGATATCTATTACCAATGTGTTTAATGACTGCCAAATAGAGATTGAGGAACATGTATTACCGATCCGATTATTCGCAATGCCGATAAGGGAATTTGATGTGGTGGCGGGCATGGATTGATTAGTAGAGAATCAGACAAGTATTATATGTAATAAAAAGATGATACCTATTGATTTACCAGGGAAGGGGCCAATTTTAATTTATGGTGATCGACAGGATCATCATACAAGCCTGATTTCTGTCATGAATGCTCAGAAGTGTGTTCAGAAGGGGTGCCAAGGTTTTATGGCTTATTTGGAAGTATTTTTTTGATGAATTCACTAGTTTACCTCTTGATCGATCAGTTGAATTCAGAATTGATCTAACACCCGGGACGACACTGGTGGCCAGAACACCATATCCTTTGGAACCATCTTAATTGAAAGAATTGATGACCCAATTAAAAGAGTTATTGGATAAGAGTTTTATCAGACCGAGCACATCTCCCTATGGTGCTCCCGTATTATTTGTCAAAAAGAAAAATGGAACAATGAGAATATGTATTGACTATCGGGAGTTGAACAAATTGACTAGAAAGAATAAATATCTTTTACCAAGACTCGATGATTTATTCGATCAGTTAGTTGTGGCCAGTTATTTCTCAAAAATCGATTTGCGGTCATGATATCATCAATTGAAAGTCCGGGACGAAGATATTGCTAAAACTGCTTTCCGAACCAGATATGGACATCACGGGTTTTGGTTATGCCATTCATATTGACTAATGCTCTAGCCGCGTTTATGGATCTAATGAATAAAGTATGTAATGAATATCTTGATAAATTTGTTACTGTATTTATCGATAATATTCTTATTTACTCACAATCGGAAGCCGAACATGCTGAACATCTTCCTCTGATTCTTGAATTTCTAAAAAGAGAAAAGTTGTATGCAAAGCTGTCAAAATGTGAGTTTTGGTTAAGAGAAGTTCAACTCATGGGTCATATTGTTCAAAAGCAGGGGTAAAAGTTGATCCTACAAATATTGAAGCCATTGAAAGATGGGAAGTAGCAAGAAGACCTACCGAGATTTGCAGTTTCTTGGGTTGAGTAGGGTATTACAGAAAATTTTATTCAAGAATTCTCTCAAGTCGTTGCATCTTTGCCGAAATTGACGAGAAAAAACGTTAAGTATGAATGGGAAGAAGATCAAGATGAAGCCTTCCAGTTGTTAAAAGATCGGTTACGTTGTGCTCCAATATTTTCGCTACTAGATAGGTCAGAAGATTTCATAGTTTATAGTGATGCTTCAAAGTTTTGGCTCTGGGATGTGTATTGATGCAATTGGAAAAAGTTATCGCATATGCTTCTCGACAATTGAAAGATCACGAAAAACAGTACTTTACACACGATATGGAGCTTGTTGTAGTTGTTTTTGCTTTAAAGATTTGGAGACATTATTTGTTGGGGACTAAATGCCAAATTTATACTGATCATAAGAGTCTTCAATATTTGTTTAATCAGAAAGAATTGAATATGAGGCAAAGACAATGGATCAAATTGCTGAATGATTATGATTACGAAATTCTATATCACCCTGTGAAGGCAAATGTGGTGGCTGATGCACTTAGCAGAAAGGAGAAAAGTGGAACAATCAAAGCTACCGCATTGCAAACAAACTTAATCTCTAACATTCTTGACAAGATCCTGAGATGTTAGAGCGAAGCAATTAAAGAATAGAATGTTAAAGTTGAAAGAGTTGGAGGAATGCTAGCAACTCTGATAAAGAATAATAGTGGAATTCTTTGTTTCCAAGATAAAATCTGAGTGTCATGTTTTGGGAACAATCGTGAATTAATTTTGAATTGAGAGTCACAGATCTCGATACTCAATTCACCTAGGTACCAACAAAATGGGGTTTCTGACGAAACTAACCCCGTAGAATATATAATTTACAACTTTAACCAAAAAATTAATATTTTTAACCAAATGACCATCCGTTACCCTATTAAAAATTTAAATTTTTTTGTTTAAAAATTTTAAATT